>NC_142521.1:23870407-24020407 GCF_964205215.1 Stylophora pistillata | reverse complement strand
GTTAGCCAAAGCGTTATTTTTAGGGTGAAAAAAGTGTTATTGCGAGACTAAAAAGCTTTCGAAAGCATTAGACCAAAACAATTTGTTCCTTTATTCATTTAGTTATTTACTTATTTTTTTACAGACACAACCCCACAGTCTGAGAATAGAGAGTTCAATTCTACAGAAAACAAAAATGCTTCATTCGAGCTTTCTTTCAGTGCTTTGGACAAGGAACGCAAGGATGCTTATGTGTCTCTCGTCATAGTAAAAGGTTGGTAAAGAAAACGGCAACTGCACTCCTAATTGCAAGGTTGTTGCATACCTTCCGACAGGACCGAACGGATAACTTTGAAAAGTTTTACCTCAAGGGATTTTTTCGAGTTAAGGTTACCGTGCACCTTTAGGGGTGTCTCGCGTGCAAGCGATGTAGCGCGTCCGGTTTAAACTGTAGATACCTAAACCCCCATATCAAACTAAAACTTATTGGACTGGCTATCAGACTATAGCAAAAATTTAAAAAAAAAATTAATTGTCGAAATTTTCACGACTTCTAAATGCGAGCGCCCGAATCACCTTTTGAACGTTACATGTTAAAGCGAATTTTGTTTTTCGCTTATTTAATGTGTTCCTCCGTTTCCGGGGCCAAAGCGCTAAAAAAAAGTGTCTGCGATTTGCCATATTCAATTTCAGTGAAAAGTTACAAGTAGTGTAGAAAGGCGGGTTCTGGTACAAAATCCTTAAATTATCGAACATCTACGTTAATTTAACGGCAAATCAGTTTACTCACGCTCACGAGTGCTCATGAGTCTGGGACAAAATCGTTAAATTAACGTGAATTCACGATAATCTAACGATTTTGTCTTTCACATCAAAAGTTTTTCAACTCACGACTCATGAGCTGAAAATTTCATTGACGAAAGTGTTTGTTTATAATAAAACATGGACTTTGAAAAATTCAGTAAAAATCTTGAAAAGGAACTGAGTGCTGAGCGTTTAAGACAGAATGTTAAGAACACATTGCAAGACATGAGTGATAAACGACAAGATACGCGGTTCGAAAGAGAGGAAATATTTCAACCCATTGTTAGCAGGGTAAAAGAGGTGAAAGAAACAATCAACGACAGACAGGATAAAGTCATTGCGAAATTAACAGAAAATGAAAACGCATTAACCACAGGAATCCAAGCTCTTCAGATGCAGCCGACAACATCTGCACTTCCAACACCAGATTTACCACCAGGTCCCAAAGCAAAATTGATTGAGATGCCAGATAGTGATAAAAAATTCGGCGGGGATGAAATAAAAATTTTGATGGAATATAACTTGGCTCCACCATCCACCATAAATGAGGAATTAATTAATAAAACGTTGAATCGGAGTGATTTTGACAAAAGTATCAGCAAACAGCTGCAAAAGCTCGGAGGTGAAAAAGCTGGATTTTCAAATAATAAAGAGAAAAATAAAGAAAAAATCGAAAAAGTGGAGAATGACATCAAGCTGTTGCAAAAGTATCGCGATCGAACAAAGTTGTTGAACAAGGGTCAGGAACGTATTTTTGATGACAGTGACAGTGAGTTCTTCAGTGATGAAACCAGTGGCAGTGGTATTCGCCAGTCAAAAGGAAGAGGTAAAAGAAAAAATCACTTTCGCGGTGGACAAATTTATTTTACATCTCCAGAGCAGTTGATGGAAAGGTTAACTTTGTTAACAGGAATTCGTCTTGCTGGCAACACAAACATACAACTCCGAAATGAGTCTTGAGAAATTGTCGACCTCTTGTTGAAAAATGAAAAAATCTCGAGGAAACAAAACGATGCATATGTTAAAAAATTTTTGATGTGAAAAAAACATTTTATTTGTGATATACAAAATGAAGATAACAATTTTTATCGACTCAAGTGATGGTGTTTTAAATTCGAAAAGCCACGATTTTAAAATCCGCTTCAATCCAGCTTTAAATTTGGATAAAAACAAAAACTATGAGATTGCTCTCGACTCATTGTCGATGTCATACAGTTGGTATAATGTGAGCAGTAGCTTCAACAATCACAAACTTTCCTATAGCAATGATGCAGGTAAAATGTGGCATACTGTAACGCTTCCGAATGGCAATTTTCATATGAAGAATTGAATCCATATGTAAAACGAGAACTCAAATCAAATGGTCATATACCACAAGAACGTGATTCAAACAGTCATCCAAAGAAAGGAATCACTATAGAATTTGTTCCATCACTATTCAAAGTGTTGATGACTCTGGAAACCAATTTTCAGGTGGACTTGAGAACTGGTGATTTTGGATACGGGCAGAACTTGCCAGATATAACAAGATCTGTAGACAATGTACTCATGCACACTGACATTATATCTGAAAGCGTTGTTTCAGGAGTCGCATCAGATGTTCTTTACCGATTCAGTGTGGACAATCTGCCATTGTCATTTCCATTTCATATCGTACCCCAGAGAGCCATGTTCAATAAAATCAAAACGAGCACTATAAGAGATTTGAGAATTTATTTTTCTGATGGGTTGGGAAGACCTTTGGATCTGAACAATACTCCAGTGTCGATGACATTAATTTTAAATGAAGAATATCCAGTGAAATCAGTTCGAGTAGTAGAGGAATGAAGTCTTTAGCGACATGAAAAATTATTTCTTTCATCACTTGAAACGAGTGATGAAACAATGAATAATTTTTTTATCGTGTATATTCAAAAATGCCAGATCAAAGACGTGAAAGAGATGAAAATGGTGAAAGTATCTATTATGGTACCTATGAAGGCGCAGGTGTATTTGATGTTGCGAAAAAAATAGTAACAAAAGTCACAGGTAAAACAGCGAAGAAGTTAGCAACGAAAGCGGCTAAAAAAGCTTTTGAAAAAGGTGCTGAAGAGGTTGGTAAGAAAACAGGACAAGTAATTGGAGAAAAAATCTATGAAAAATTCAGCACTAACAAAGTTAATGAAAATAAAGGGGATGAAATCGCCAAAATAGTGATGTCGATGAACTCAAAGAGCACACAAAATCAACCTTGAAAACAGTCAAAGACCACAAAGTCAACGCCAAAAAACTCTCTATCTAAACAGTTTGACGAATTGTTAACTTAACAAAAAAAAAAAAAAGAATTGAAGCATAACAAAATGTCATCATTTAGAAATTTTCTCCAAAAATACGATTATCAACAAGTGAATTTGAAAACACCGATAATTATCCCCGGAAACAATGCTTTTCAAACCAAAAGCGGCTATCAATTCAGCATTGATAACACAAGTGAGGAGGTACCGATAGATTAGTACAATGCCTATTTTGAGATCGACTTGAAAATCACGAAAATGGATAACACAACTTACGGTGCAGCTGATGCTGCTGCAATTATAAACGGTGAGTTTGGAATAATAGGACAGATGAAAGTTAACTTTGATGGTGTTAAAGTCCTTGACTTACAAGGCTCTAATTATGCTATCAATGCCAAAAAGCTCATAGACTTTTCAAAGGTTTACAGCAAAGAAGTTGGCCCGTCAATGTTTCATTACCCCGACACAGCTGCTGGGGCAGTTATTCAAAAGTATTAAACGATTACAGTTGACGGAAACGCAGGAGATATAATACCAACAGATAACGCTAATTACAATGACGGGTTTACACAGAGGAAGGTACTTCTTGCTGGTGGTGCAACGAATAACATCATTCTTCCATTGAATCGTTTCGGCTTTTTTCAGTCATTCAAAAATCAAATTGCACCGAATGGGAAAGTTGATTTTCAAATACAATTAGAAAGTGACGATAATGTTCTGTTCAGAGCAGGAGCAGCTGCTGCTGGTAGATATATTATCGAAAAATTTGTTTTGTGGGTTCCAAAAATGGAATTCAATCCTGAAGGACGAAAAATGTGGTTTAAAAAGTACCTCAAAAATCATACATGGTCTTACCTTAGCGAGAGTATCGTAACCACGACAACTCAACTGCGAAAACACACTTTCAACATCACGAATAGCATCAGAAAACCGAGACATGTCTTTGTCTGGGTTCTTAATAATGCAAAGATGAATGACCCGGAACAAAATATGTTTGTTTTTGATACTTACAACATTCCGGGCGCTGCCGCAAGAACGATCACAAGTACACGGTTGAAGCTGGGCACTGGCACGTATTACCAACAAAATGCAATCGACCCAACCAATGAAATGTCAACAGTATGATGTTAACAGAATACAACAAGGGTTTCAATGATCAACTGTCTTGCCCAACTATAGATCTCAAGTCATTCAAGGATCTGTACGGTATTCTGTACTTTGATTTGACGAAACAGGCAGATTCGCTCAAGAATAACTCGACGAGTCTGGAATTTTCCTATGATCTCAGTGGTGCGGCCAATGCTCAATATATTGTGTATGCACCGGTACTCAACGAGGAAGAGATAAGTGTTGATGTGGGAAAAGGAAAGGCTTTCATAAGAACATAAAAAAAACAACTTTCACCTTTGTCAAAAAAAATTTGTTATCTATAATAAAACAATGAAAACTTATCATCCATATGGTGTGAAATTATTTGAAAATCAAAAACTGAAATTAGCGAAAGCTCTCGAGAAGAGATCACCTTTGACTATTCGCCTCTCACATAACGAACTGGACGGTCCCGATCAATTGGTGTTGACTAAAACTCAGATCAACAGAATTCGAAAAGCTAAAAGTTTGAAAAAAGGTGTTGACATCAAAATCAGTAAAACGCAGATCAGTAAAGTTGTTCAGGAAGGTGGGAGTTTGTTTTCATCACTTGTCAGCATGGGTGCAAAACTATTGTCAAAAGCAATGAATTTGGTTACAAAAGCTATGCCTGCATTAGCAACAGGTACTACAACAAGTTTGGGAAATTTTGCAATGGATAAAATTCTCGGCTCTGGACAGGTAAGAGGTTTCCTCATTCCAAATTCTAAAATTCAACAACTTATTGATCATAAACATTTATTGACAGTTAAACAGAAGAGAGACATATTGAATGCTCTTCAATCTGGGGGAGAGTTAACGATAAAACCGACAGTGAAGCAACGTGGTGGTTTTCTCGGAACTTGATTGGCTTCTATGGGTGTTCCAATACTTTCGAACGCTTTGACCGGCTTCAAAACAGAAAAGCTTACGGTAAAAGTGCTGGTATGCAAAATAGACCGTACGTACCTTATTATCCACCTCTGGCTCCACCAGTACCAACGATCGGTATGGGTACAAAAAAAAAAGACGGGCAAAGGATTGTTGCTCGGAAAAAACTCCCCATTCAACGGAATACCACTTGTCGGCGCAATTTTGTAAAACAACCACAGTTTGAGATTAAACCGATTTCAAATTTCGACATTTCGAAGTGGTCGATTACCTCAGGGTGCCACAATTCAAAGGTGTCATCTCAAGACACCAAATACAAGCGTGTACCGAAGGTGGTTTTTACATCGCTAATTTAAATGACTCAAACCAATCTGGTTCACACTGGTTTGCAATCAGACCAAAAATCGTCATTGAATATGTCGACAGTTTTAGTTTGAATGCTCCAGAAGAATTGGTTGATTTGTCAGATCGTTTGGAAGTGAATTATTTTTTCAACAGTTCACGATTCCAAGATTTGATGAGTGTGTTGTGTGGTTACTATTGCCTTTTTTTGTCAACGAATCAAGCAAAGGAAAATCATATGTTGAGATTCTTCAACCCTTCATACCGATGTGAAACACAATGAACGTTTCATCAAAAAATATTTCGAAGAAATGTGAAAATATATAAAATGGGGTTTTCCGATGGTTACCACAACAAAACGGGAACTACATAATCAGGTGCACCAGGTCCTCCGGGTCCACCAGGTGAAGGATTCAAAAAAAATTCTGATGGAAATTTCGACATTGAAGATAAACAACTCAAGAATTTGAAAGAACCGACTGATCCACAGGATTCTTGCACAAAAGCTCACACTGACAGTCACGTTCATACAGATGGGCGACGACCAATGACAGGTGCGCTAAACATGCAAGACAACAAATTTGTCAATGTAGCTGATCCAACAAACAACAAAGATGTGGTAAATCTACAAAAACTCAATTCTGAATTATCAAGTTAAGTCGAAACATCCACTTTCACCACAGAGTTGAGGAAAAAGGCTGACTCGAGTGATTTAAACGATTACTTCAACAAGCGAAATGACAATACAATCGATGGCACTATATCTTTCAACGGTCATCTTCCAGATAGAAACAGACAGATCGTTAATCTCGGTACACCGATAGCCGATGACAATGCAGCGAATAAAAAATACCTTGACAATCAAGTTGCCACCAAACGAAATGCAGGTCTTGTTGTTTTGCACGATGGAAGTCAAGCAATGACTGGCAACTTTGATCTGAACAATTTCAAGGCAATCAACTCAGCAACACCTACAGCTGGCACTGATCTTTGTAACAAAACATATGTCGACAGCGAATTAGCCAAGAAACATGATGTTGGAAGTGGTGATCTGAGTAATTATCTCGATTACACAAAAGGTGCAAACATTGAAAAGCTTTTGAATTTCACAAGTTCGCATGGAGGGCAAAGACAAATAACAGGCATTTCAGATCAACCGTTGAATGATACTGCAGCTGTCAATTTGAATGAGTTGAATACTGAACTCAAAAAGAAGGCTGATGCGGACGCAATGATAAATGGATTGAGTGCAAAACTTGAAACAACCACATTCAACACAGAGATAGCAAAAAAGCCCAATACTAGCGTAGTGATGATTTTGGATGGAAGCCAGTCCATGACTGCAAACCTCGATCTCGGTAATCAAAAAGCAATCAACTCAGCAGCGCCAACAGCCAGCACAGACTTGTGCAACAAAACATATGTCGACGTGAATTACAAAAGACCAAAACGAACCTTGAAAAACACATCAACGACCATGTTGCTCACAGCATCATCACTCATTTGAACAACGATCTCGATTATGTTATGAATGGCATCATCGGCAATGAATTCAGTGATGAAGACGACATCACAGGTAAATCAATGACAAGCAAAGACTTTCACAAATTCTACAAAAAGGTGAAACCATTTGAGCTCAATCTCGATTCATCAAAAGGTTATTATTCGAGCAGATTTGGAGTGAACATGTACAGCGCAGCAAAATCAGAATACACAGTTGTGTGTAAAATGTGGTGGGAATCCCAAAAAGTTGACCCCAATTCAGTAACTCTGTCTGCCACGAGCTCTGTTGAGACAATTTCAAGGCAGCACAGCAATAGATTTTCAAATCACATAGTGAGCCTCACATACTTGACAAAATGGAGCAACACAACACCAAATTATCTCATGTTTGATATCGTGATGAAATTCAAACGAAACATTTCAAAATATGATCAGAAACTGCCAGTTTGGGTTGTGGTTTACGGCAGCAAGGGATATCACAACAGTTTACCTGAGGATGTTTAGGACAGATGGTATTCGTTTTTTGACAGCGAAATGTACATTTATCCACAAATGATTTTAACGAATGATCCACTGGAAACAAGAAACCCAGCGACGAAGAAATATGTCGATGACTTCAAAACATCTTTACAAACAATTCAAGGCAAGAGCAACCAAAACAGCGCTGACGAATGCGACGAAAAAGATTTGGTATCGAGGTAATCTCGCTCATGACAACAGTTCCAGAGTGAAATTTTGCGTCAATGGAGCGTCAGATCACACAACGAATGTGGAACAGAGTAACAACGCTGATTTCACGGTCAATGGTTCCGATAAGACAAAACTCATAATCACAACCGCCGGTCTGTACCAACTCACATTCATAGATGGTGTCAAGTCAAAGCATTTGTCACGTCTCAAGTTTGTCTTGAACAAGCATTTTGTGAACACAACAAACGGAATAATTGTTCAATTACCCAACACACACGATTCTTGGGAAACAAACGCTGTTTCCGTCATGATGTATTTCCAAGCCAACACATCGCTCGCTATAGTGGCATACAACAACAACAACTCTGTTCTTCTCGACGGTTTGAAAAACATTTACCTGATGATGGCGAAACAAGATTGAACGAAAATCAAAATTTTTTTGTAGCAAACACATAATAAAATGAAACTCGAAAGAAAACGAAGTATTTTTGGATTCAACCATATCGACACTTCGATCGATGAAGAAACCATTTCAGAGATCAAAGACCTTTACAAATCTTATCAAAAGAAATATTGGTGTTTCATAAAGACTTTCATTCGTCTCAAACGGATAAATTTATTTTCCAAGCTGGGCAGTTCAGCACTCATTGTGGTTGGTACAATTGTGGGTGGGATAACACTCAACCCATTTCCTCTCGGTGTTATCACAGGTTCAGGTTTGATTTTGATAACATTCACAGAACACAAAAGCTTGAACCGAAAAATCGAAATGTGCAAATACGCTTTCACAACATACCAGAAAGTATTGACTGACCTTCGCTCTTGCTTGAGAGGAAAAAAATTCGAACGCGATGCTTTCGTGAACGACATAAAAATAATCGATGACATAATAATCGACCTTTGTCCAACCATCAGCACACAATACAAGGAAAAGTTCGATCAAAGTGAAACTTGAAATAACCAAAAGCACTTGCAAACGATTTTTTTCTTTTCATGAACCGTGAAAAGAAAAACGGCTGTTGAATAAAATTCATTCGTCTCCTTCATCTTCGCTTTCAAGAGATGGACAGGACCCACCACTTGATTTCTCCTCGTCAAAATCAACGTGAAAATTACGTTGATTTTGACGATGATCTTTTTAATTCAAAAAATCTTCGATCAAGGTGAAACTTGAACAATCTTCGCTTTCAAGAGATAGACAGGTACCCACCACTTGATTTCTCCTCGTCAAAATCAACGAAATTTTCACGTTGATTTTGACGAAATTTTCCCGCACAGGCCTGATTTTTTTCAGGTCTGATTTTCGCTATTGCATAAATAGCGCTATCTACTGCGAAGGATCGTGCATCATACTTATTTAATACCGCAGTTCAAAATATATGAACTTCATATGTTCATTGTATCTGATTTATCATCACGGTTTTATTACGAATCAACTTAACGGCCTACTCCCAGTTGGCTTGTTAGCTCAATTGGTAGAGCGCTGCACTAGTATCGCAGAGGTCAGTGGTTCGAATCCCGTACAGGCCTGATTTTTTTCAGGTCTGACTTTCGCTATTGCATAAATAGCGCTATCTACTGCGAAGGATCGTGCATCATACGTATTGTCTTTCACGTTGAAATAACCAAAAGCACTTGCAAACGATTTTTTCTTTTCACGGTTCATGAAAAGAAAACGACTGTTGAATAAAATTCATTTTTCTCCTCCATCTTCGCTTTCTTCAACTGTGACTAATGCTTCTCTGGGTTTTAGGGGTTTGACATAAACATCATTCACTTTTATTTGAATGGAGACAGCGAGATCACTTATGTAAATTGATTCAACAATCAATGCCATTTTCACTTTGCAACATTGATCGAGATAATCAAACGGATTGTCTTTTGGTTTACCTTTCGATCCGAAAAGCGAAAGGATCTTTTTCAGCCTTTTGGAGTAAATCAGTTTGACGAATAGAATTGATATTTCAATTCTTTTTTCTCAAACAGAATGTCACTCAAAGCTTCTGACAAATCAGCTTCAAAATTTTCTTCGAGATATTCGTGACAGATATTTTGCAAACGTTTCAAACCAACATAAAAGCTTCGCTCTTCTGGTGTTGGTTCACCTTCGGTTCCCCACAAACAAATAGGAAGAGGGTAACATTCAACAGCGTTATTTTCACCCTCCATTTTTTTCTCTTGTACACCGGAGCTGAAGAGAAAAGGGGTTTCAATCACTAAAGGACCAGGTTTACCATCAGTGGATTGTTTCACCTCGATTTTGATCCTTTCGTGATTATGTTGGTTAACCACTGCTTCGTGGAAAATTACAGTTTCTTTGTTGAGCTTTTCAAGACTTGTGAGTTGCATGGTTTGTATCTAGATTTTCATTTTAAGTCATTTTTTTTAGCTTCCAAGCTTCCAAGCTTCCTAGCTTTTTTAGCTTTTGGCTTTTGGCTTTTAGCTTTTAGCTTTTGGCTTTTAGCTTTTGGCTTTTGGCTTTTGGCTTTTTAGCTTTTAGCTCTTGGCTTTTAGCTTTTGGCTTTTTTTGGCTTTTGGCTTTTTTTTGGCTTTTGGCTTTTTTTGGCTTTTGGCTTTTTTTTAGCTTTTGGCTTTTTTTTAGCTTTCTCGAGGTGAATAAAATGAAAGACAATAATAAATGGTGAAATTTATCAATTTTGACACTCATGTGAATGAAAAACCCAAACGAAGATTGAACGATATTTTGGACGAAGACTACAGAATTCTTATAGCAGGGGCGAGTGGGAGTGGAAAGACAAACACTGTCGTGAATATGTTGAGACTGACTGCCTTTGGTTGTCTACGATAAAATATATCTGTACACACCCAACCCTCACCAAGATAAAATACCGGATTTAGAAAAGTTTATGGACAACATCTCACAGAAAGTCGGTTACGACATATTAGAAATCATGGAGCCAGATGACATCATGGATACATCAGAGTACCCGATGGGAAATAGAAAGGTTGTCATCTTTGACGATCTCGTCAATGCACCCGCAAAAATACAATCCAAGATTGTAAACCATTTTACCGATGGGCGAAATCACCAAATTTCACCGATCTATCTGACTCAGTCGTATTATGACACACCACAAAAAATCAGGTTGAACTGTTCACATATGATACTTTACACTCCTCCAACAAAAAACCATTGTAATCTCATCGGTAAACATAACACGATCGACCCCGAACTATTCACAAAACTCGGACCATATGAATTTTTGTTTCTTGATAAAGAGAAGAAAACGGTCATGAAAAATCTCGATGAAAAAATATAAAACACAATAGTAATTGGAATCGTATTATGTGAAACAGAGAAAACAAACTGAGTGTGTCAGCGGAAGTGAAAGATATGATCGTGCAAAGAATGGACGATTGATGTTAAAATGCAAATGTTCTGAGTGTGGCACTACAAAGTCAAAACTTGTGAAAGAAACCGGCGGCAGCGGTAGTGGCAAAAGAAAAAAGCTCAAAAAATAAAAGACGGAGGAGCATTATTTGATGTAGGAAATAGCCATTCAATTGGTGAAGCGGCTTTGAAAGGATTGGCAAACTTGGTATCTTGCTCGTCAAAGTGCTGCTAAAGCTGTCAAATCAAACTTTGTCAAGAACAAAATCAAACAGACAGCAAGTAAATATCTCGACCAGGCTCTTGACAGTTTCACAAATGATTTGAGTTAAAAGTTAAGGGGAGGGACAATAGCATCCATCGATTATTCACAATGGTGTCCAATGGAAATGTACACTCCTGGCGGGGTCAATGGCCCAACAAATCCGCTTTACACCGGTTATGGAATCGACATTCACAAAATGATCGGCAAATTACCAAGACCAAAAAGTGGATGGACTCTTCCCGGTCATAAATACACCGGACCTTATAACGATCTCGAAAATCAGGTCAAATGCAACCCGAAAACGGGTGAAATATTGCAAATATACGATCAACCGGCAAGTTAAACAGATGCAATTGCCATGTAACACGATGTTGATTACACTGTTTCTGGTAGCGATATTAACCCGAGAAAATGCAAAAACAAAGCCGACCGCAAAATGGTCAAAGCTTTGGATGCTGTTCCGTATGATGAGCGGCAATGGGGTCATTGGTTGGCAAGAAATGTGATAAACACCAAACAAAAGCTTGGTCTCGGTGTGAAGCAGCACACTACAGCGTGGTCAGAACAATTAGTAGACGAATTACATAAACCGATCAAGCGGAAATTCCCAAAGCGACGTGTTATTGTGAACCACATCGACGACATATGGTGTTCCGATCTCGTCGAAATGCAGAAATTCAGCAAGTGGATTGAGGGTTTTCGGTGTCTGCTCATGGTGTTAGATGTGTTCAGTAAATATGGTTGGACTGTGCCGTTGAAAAATTAAAAGGGAGAGAGTGTGGCTCAAGAATTCAAAAAAATATTTTTTGAAAGACGGAAACCAAAGCTTCTCTCGGTTGACAAGGGTTCTGAATATTACAACAAAGACGTGAAAGATTTGATGAAGTCAAAAGGTGTTGAAATGTACTCGACTGAAAACGAAGAAAAATCATCAGTTTGTGAAAGATGGAATCGAACGATCAAAACAAAAATGTGGAAACAATTCTCAATTCAAAACAACACGAAGTACCTTGATATTCTGCCGAAGATTGTTGAAAAGTACAACAATACAAAACACAGAAGTATTGGCATGACACCTGTTGAAGCGTCAAAGAAAAAGAATGAGAGCGACGTTTATTTGAAACTTTATTGTGAGAATGTGCCACACATGGCCACACCTAAATTTGAAATTGGTGATCAAGTTCGCATCTCGAAATACAAGAGAAAAGTCTTTGACAAAGGATACACTCCGAATTGGACAGAAGAGATTTTGTCGTTGATAAGATTCAACACACAGAGCCGATCACCTATAAGTTGAAAGATTCGAGTGGTGAAGAGATCAAGGGTTCTTTTTATGAACAAGAAATGTTGAAAGCAGTTCAAGACGTATTCCGTATTGAAAAAGTGATTCGACGGAGTAAAGATAAAGCGCTTGTGAAATGGAGTGGTTATCCAGAAAAATTCAATTCATGGGTTGATCTGAAAGATTTGAAAGAACTCACAACGTAAAAACATCTTAAAAACATTGGTGGTCAATAAAATGATCGAACTTGAAAAATTATCAGAACACGAATTGTTGGAAAAAACAAAAGAGATGAAACTACGACGATATTCAAAGCTGACCAAAAAAGATTGGATCGATTTGATAAAAAATGCACCACCCGTTGAGTTACAATCTCGCGGACGGTTAAATGGTTTGAGAAGAAAGGTCACATTGCGTCTTGTTGACTCAGACTCAGACGAATTTGTTTTTCCAACTATGAATGCAGCAGCCAAATTCTTCAATGTAAACCCAGGGAGATTCGGATGGAAATTGGCTTTAAAAAACGAAGAAACAAGAAACTCGTTTGACATCGATGGGAAAAGATATGACAAAAAATTTGAATCTTACAGACCACACACAAAGAGAGAAAGTCCAGTGAAACAATCTTCTGACGAAGGTTAAAAAAATGTCTTAAAGAAATGAAAAGTCAGAAACAAAAATGTGTTCCGAAAATCTCAACGTTCTGAATGATCAGTTGATCAAAATCTGTGTTAAAAAAATTGAAAAAAAAGGTTAAAAAAATGTCTTAAAGAAATGAATCAGACAAAGCAGAATGGACAAAAAAACTGTTGCTCAACTTCGTCAAATCGCAAAAGAAAAAATCTGAAAGAATTCTGGAAGTTGAGAAGATCCGAACTCATCAACTTCATTCAGAAACATTAAAAGAGTAAACCAGTTATCACTTTCATCGATGAAGAACTTCCGGTGAAACCAGTTATCACTTTCATCGATGAAGAACTTCCGGTGAAACCAGTTATCACTTTCATCGATAAAGAACTTCCGGTGAAACCAGTTATCACTTTAATCGATGAAGAACTTCCGGTGAAACCACCATCTCCTGTGGTTGTCAAAAAACAACCGATTATTCAACCCTACCAAGCAAAACCAAAGCAATCTCGCCGAGAAAAGCGAGAGAATAAGAATTTTGAATTTTCAAAAGCTCACTTTCACGCACGAGTCGATGAAAAGCAGATGAAAGAGAGGCAAGTCAAACGTCTCAAGAAAAAATACAAAAATTGAACAAAAAGTCACAACTCGCGCAGAGGAAAAAATAATAAAGTCAAAAGAGATTCGACAGCGAAGAGGAATTCTTTTGAGACTGAATTGAATAAATGAAATCCAAAGCAGCTCCAGCAAAAACAACAGAATCGATTTGAATTGATTGAAAGTAAGTCAGCATTGAAAAAGTTTGCTGTTCAATATAGAATTGAAGGTGAAGCGGCAAAGGGTCATGGCCCTACTGAATTTTTGTCTGCCATTAAACCGACGGTGATTTCTTTCTTGGAAAAACGAAGAGGAATCAAGTTGAAATTTATCTTGAAATGCATCATGTCCAAAACTAATTTGGCTACGGGTGAAATTGAATACACACCTGCACATTTCTTGTCAAATGTGGAAACAAATTACCAAGCGACCTACCTAGATGAACTCTATGACAAGATGACAGGTAAAATCATTGAGAGTTTGTCAAACTATCAAATGCGTGGCAGTAACTGGGCATTTGATCCAATTGAGGGGTTCGAAATCCATACAGTAACGAATGACCCTTTTAGGTAGTTCATCTTACATTCCACTTCCTGAATTTCTCGCAAATAAAAAGGCGATTACTAACATGAAAAACAATGACCAAGAATGTTTCAAGTGGTGTGTGACGCGTGCGTTACATCCTGTGACAAGTCATCCTGAACGAATCACAAAAATATTGAGAAAGCAGAGTGAAAAGTTATGCTTTGAAGGATTGAAGTTCCCGTTATCGTTACGTGACATTGACAAATTCGAGAAGTTGAACCCTACTCTGCGTGCAAATGTACTTGGATATGAAAGCAAGATTTATCCATTGAGAGTAAGCGAGAATAAAACTGACTCGGCTTTGCAAGAGATCAATCTGTTGTTGATATCTGACGATGAGAAAAGCCATTATTGTCTCATCAACGACATGAGTAAGCTGTTGTCTTAGAAATCAAATGAAAAGAACAAAAAGTTTTTCTGCCTTCGATGCTTGAATTGTTTTGGAAGAAAAGACTTGCTGGACAAACATGAAGAGTATTGTAAAGACAATGAGACGGTAAAAATCACCATGCCAAACGAAAGTTCGTTCCTCTATTTTAAACATGACCACAAAAAGATAGACATGCCTTTTGTCATCTATGCCGATTTCGAGTCTTTGATAAAACCGATTGACACAGCTCAACCAAATCCTGGAAAGAGTTACACTAATCTTCAAAGTCATAAGCCCTCGATTTTTTGTCACAACGTTCATTGCTCGTTTGATGAAAAATGTTCCAAAAAAAATCAGTTCCACAGCAACCTCTGAAGATGAAGACGTCGCCCAAATATTTGTCAAAGCGCTTGAAAAAGAGGTGAAAGACATCTGTGAGTTATCAAAAAGAAATGAAAATGTCAGAGACATGATTATCTCAAAAAAAAGAAATGAATGAGTATGAAAAATCCACGACTTGTTGGATTTGTGTTGGGCGATTCAGCAATGATGACATGAAAGTTCGAGATCATTGTCATTTCTCTGGAAAATTTAGAGGTGCAGCACATCAATCATGCAACCTCAAATGCAGAGTTCCAAATTTTGTACCCGTTTTCTTTCACAACATGAGTGGTTATGACGCTCATCTCTTCATCAAATCTCTCGCTGAGACATGGGGAAAGATCGATTGTATTGCCAGCAATGAAGAAAAATACATCAGTTTCTCAAAGCAAGTAAAGGTCGACACAGTAAAGGTCGACACAAGAGTCGATGGGGGGAGGGGGAGGTGAAGAAAAACATGCGACATTTGCATTGCGCTTTGTTGACAGCTTGAAGTTTATGGCGTCAAGTCTTGAACAACTGGTTTCCAATCTGGCATCAGATTCACAGAATAGATTCAAAACGATGCAAAAGTATTACAAAGGCAAAAAAATCGATATCTTTTGCTGAGAAAAGGAGTTTATCCTTATGAATACATGGATAAACTTGACAAGCTAGATGAAACTGAATTACCACTGAGAAGTGCTTTTTTCTCTTCACTCAATGGAGAATGCATTTCTGAAGAATATTATGAACATGCAAAAAAGGTGTGGAGAGTTTTTGGTTGCAAAACATTGAGAGATTATCACAATCTCTACAACGAAACAGATGTGTTGCTTTTGTGTGATGTCTTTGAAAATTTGCGTGATGTTTGCAGAAAAAACTATGGTCTCGACCCGGCTTGGTATTATACTGCGCCTGGGTTGGCTTGGGATGCATGTTTGAAAAAGACAGGAGTGAGACTTGAAATCCTATCTGACCCAGACATTTTGTTGATGATTGAAAAGGGAACTCGTGGTGGGATTTCAACGATTTCAAATCGATATGGTCGAGCGAACAATAAATATATGGGTGAAAAATTGGACAAGAATGAACCATCCAAATTCATAACATATCTCGACGCAAACAATCTTTATGGTTGAGCAATGGCAAAGAAACTTCCAACACAAAATCATTCGTGTTTTTTAGAGATTCGTTTGTTATACCCAGAAGAATTGCATGACTTGCACAATGATTATCCTTGGCTCCTGAGAGAAAAAAGATTGACAATGTGGAGAAGTTGATTCCCAACGTGAATGACAAAGAAAAATACATTCTTCATGTTGAAAATCTCAAGTTGTATCTTCAGTTAGGGATGAAACTCACAAAGATTCACAGAGGGATAAAATTTCAAGAGAATGATTGGATGAAAGAATACATCGACTTGAACACCAGATTGCGCTCAAAAGCCAAAAATGAATTTGAAGAAGATTTTTTCAAGTTGATGAATAACTCAGTCTTTGGAAAGACCATGGAGAATCTGAGAAATCGGATTGACTTGCGATTGGTGAACAATGAGAAGAGTGCAAAGAAGTTGGCAGCAAAACCAAATTTCAAGAATTGCACCATCTTTTCTGAGAATTTGGTGGCGATGAACATGAAAAAGACTGAGATAATATTTGACAAGCCTGTTTATCTTGGGATGAGCATTCTGGATTTGAGCAAGACATTGATGTATGATTTTCATCATAATTACATTAAACCAAAATACGGTGAAAGAACCAAACTTCTTTTTACTGACACTGACAGTCTCTGTTATGAGATTAAGACTGATGATTTCTTCAAAGACATTGCCTCTGATGTAAAGACAATGTTTGACACGAGTAACTTTGATGTGAGTCATCCTTCTAGAATAAAAACTGGACAAGATAAGAAAGTCATCGGGATGTTCAAAATTGAGACTGGTGAATCAATAATCACAGAGTTCGTGGGGTTAAGAGCAAAGTTGTACAGTTATAAATTGTTTGAAGGTGATGAAAGCAAGAAATGCAAAGGTGTGAAAAAAATCGTTGTGAAGAAGATTACCCACGATGATTACAAGAAATGTTTGTTTTCAAAGAAAAAACAGCTTCGAAAGATGCATGTCATTCGAAGTCAAAAGCATGAAATTTTTACACAAGAGATAAATAAAGTCGCTTTGTCGGCGAATAATGATAAACGTGTTATAATGGATGATGGGATACACACATTGGCTTATGGGCATCACTCTTTGAGTGATTAAAAGTAGACACCCTTGAAATTTTCAACTCATGAGTCGTGAGTTGAAAAACGTTTGATGTGAGGGACAAAATCGTTAATTTAACGATTTTGTCCCAGACTCATGAGGACTCATGAGCGTGAGTAATCTGATTTGCCGTTAAATTAACGTAGATGTTCGATAATTTAACGATTTTGTCCCAGAACCCGCCTTTCTACACTACTGTTACAGAACATTTTTGAAATAGGATTAAATAAATGTGGAGTGGTCGTACAAAAATCGCTTTTGAAAAAAAGGTATTTAGAAATAAAAAATTCAGAGACACGGTTTTGTTGTTTATATGTAAAACTAGCTACTGTCAAAATTTGAGAGCAATCGAACAAATTCCCTTTGACTTGTAACTCTTAAAAGGTGATTCGGGCGTTCGCATTTAGAAGTCGTGAAAAATTGGACAATTAATTTTTTTTTCAAAATTTTTGGTATAGTCTGATAGCCAGTCCTATAAACTTTAATTTGATATGGGGGTTTAGATATCTACAGTTTAAACCAGACGCGCTACATCGCTTGAACGCGAGACACCCCTGAAGGTGCATGGTAACCTTAAGTCAGATTAGAAGTTACATCAATAAAAAGTATCGTGGGATTTGATATCACTAATTGATATCGCTTAAAAGAGTTGATGTTACGTCATGTGCAGGTCAATAAATTTGAATATGTGAAAATCATGTAGGGGAAATATATGAAATATATGAAAGCGATCTCGATATATATATATATATATATATATGAAATATATAGAGTCATTTGAGCCGATTAAGCCAAGTAATTTGATTCAATCTTTAAAAAGCCCGATTTCCTTCCTCGGAGGCCCCCAAATTTTTGCAAAACAAACAGTCACGTTTTTTTTTAACCATTTAGCTGTCTTAATATGCAAGATATGTCTGGCTAAAATTTCATCGGGAAAAACGTTTGGCCTGCGATAGCAGGAATTTCCTCGTCCATCTGACTCTTTATTTGCGAGGAAAACGAATTTTACCGTCGCTTTTGTTCAAATGTCTGTGAATGTATGAAAATCATCGATGTGTACTGCGGTACAGAACTGAAGTTTTTTTCAGGCGTTATTTTCACCATTAAATAAGTAGCGTCCATTACTGCGAGGACCGCTTTCATATATTTCTTAAAACCGCCGTACACCTACATGATTTTCTCATATTCAAATTCATCGACCTGCACATGACGTAGCATCAACTCTTTTAAGCGATATCAATTACTGTGATGTGGCCATCCCCAAACTAGGGAAGATTTATAGAAGTCAATCCTTACAACCTTACTTTGTAATGTTCAATCTGCGTTCATCCTCATCTTTGAAAATCGTTGTTCCCTCCTCTTATAACATTGCTTGTTTACTATTGTTATATCCTCTTACGTTTAGAACCTAAGCCCCTCTCCAATGTAATTACATTTTTTCGGGATGCAATGATCCAAGTCAGGAAGGGGACAGAGGGATGCTCTTGGTATGAGTCCTCAGTGGGGTATTTCATGGAACCTTGATCTAATATTCAGAAAAAAAAATAACGATGATTTGAGCGTAGTCACTAGTTTTGGTGACGAAAATGACCAAGAAAAGAAAGTAATCGTATTTCAGGAGCGAGAATTCACACTGTGGACGATGAGGGGAATATCCATTCCCGTCTTCAACCCCCCTTGTTTGGCCTTTATTTTTTTTGTGCGAGCAAGGAAGAGAGGAAGGGAAACGGCTCGTGACATGCAAAATTTACCAACAAGAGCCTAAGATAACTTGAGTCTAAATAATTAGTTTCTTCAATTTCATTTGTTGTTTAAAGATGTAAAATGATAGCCGTTATGACTCCGCTTTTGAACCCAAACTCATTTGTTCGGTACAAGACTCAACCTATATTCATACTCTCTCATGTTATCCAGGAAACACGAATGGCGCGTTTGTACTTTTCCCTGACGTATCACAATACAGATTTAGTCTGAGAAATCAAATTCCATTAGATCACGAGGCCATAAACCTGTATCACCTGACACTTAAGGCTACCAATCAGGGAACAAAGAAATCAAATGAAGTCAATGTGACAATTCACATTTTAGATGATAACGATAATCCACCGATATTCCATAACAGGTGAGGTATCATGACATGGCTTGTTTCATTTTTCTATCTCTTTCACCTCAAAGCAGCTATTTAAGCTGAACCTTAACCTTTTTGGTTGGAACACCTTAGGATTTTTATCGCATTTAGGGCTTTTTTCCCGCCTTTTCCTTCAACAGCTGTCATACAGCGAGCTACTCGACTAATGAAACTTGAAAAGTTGGAAAAAACATTCTTATTTTAATCTCACTTGTAGGACTGAAAAAATATCTGTCAAGGAAAACATAGCAAATGGAACGTTCATACATCAAGTGAAAGCGATCGATAAAGACTCTGGGAACAATGCGATAATAAAGTATAGTCTACTGTCAAGGGAGTATGATGACAACTTCTTTATTGACGCCCTATCTGGAAATGTCTCTATCAATGGAAACCTAAATCACGAAAGCAGGAATGAGTTTACACTACTAATCCAAGCAACAGATGGAAAGTTTCGATCAAACATGACCTTATTAATAACAATATTGGATGTGAACGAATTCCAACCCGTGTTTTATCCACAGTATTCTAAAATTAACATTTCAGAAATGGCTTCAGTGGGTACACTGATCATTCGAGTGAATGCCACAGATAAGGACTCTGGAAAGGATGCCAGAATACATTATAAAATCACTAGCGGTAATGTTAATGGCACTTTCAGCATCATTGAAACAAATGGAACAATTTTACTCCAAAGATCATTGGATTATGAGAAACGTAGTGGTTACCAACTTCTTGTAGAAGCCTCCGATGGTAAATTTAATTCAACTGCGAATGTCTCGATTCAAGTCGAAGACGTCAACGACAATGCTCCGTATTTCACGAAAAAACTTTTCACAGCTACCATCTTAGATGATTTTCCCATAGGATCTGTGGTAATGAATGTGACAGCACTGGACAACGATAGTGGCTCTAATGGACACGTCACGTATTCGTTAGCGGAAAACCCACATCCGTTTGGTATCATTCCTGCAAGTGGAGCTATTGTTACTTTGAGGAAACTTAAACTGAACGCATCCCGAGTGGAATACAGACTTTCAGTCATCGCAAGTGACAATGGTATTCCAAGTAACCAAACGTGCGTGAACGTCCTGATTATCGTGGAAGATGCAAACGACTCCCCTCCGGTGTTCAAGGGTTGCGGAGTCAATAGCATAGCGAGGTCAACCAAACCAGGACAGCATCTCTTTAAAGTCTCGGCTTCCGATGCTGATTATGGATCCAATGCTAACATCACTTACTTTATTGATCATGGATCATCCTCAGAAATGTGTTCTTCAAACTCAAACATGTTTCAAGTAGATGGAAATGGAACAATTAGCAACATAAAGGAGCTGGAAGAGAATATTCTCTATAACATAACCATATGTGCCACGGACGGAGTGGAGTTTGATCGGTGCACAGTAGCTTTAAGTGTCAATCTGCCTGAGGAATCCACTGCCGGAGCAGGGAAAGGTGAGCTAGCTTTCCTAAACAACACCTTCATTCTAGGGTTACGGCTTACGCTGGTACAATCTGTAAATCAAAAGTGTTTTTCAGTTATACCTTCCTGCACTAAACCATTGTTCACAACTCTGTGAAGTAGAAAAAGGTCACTTTCCCACCACGCAACAGAGATAGATGAAGCGTTAAAGTTGATAAAGGGTTTGTTCTGGACCTCAATCCACTACACTTTGTTTCTCAAATGCTTGCAAAAGCGTCGAGACCTACACATCTTACAATGGGTTGATACCTATGCTTGTATGTTAGTGAGAACATATCGTCTGCGAAAAAGGCTAATGAGTAGGCGGGGGCCATGGAGCAAAAGAAATGCTTCGAAATTAGGGAGATACATCCAGGAGGTGACAGGGCGCAATTTTCTTTTCCGTCACGCATTATCGTCAACTAAGTGAAAGTTTCAATTTTATTGAAAGCATGTGGAATGTTTTTTCAAGGCAAATATTTAAAACATTTCATAAAACCTTACGAACGAGCGCAGGACACTCACCATTTAACAAAAATCGCCTTATTTCAAATCCATATTCGTAAGAGTTGTCTTTTAGTTTCCAGCTTGAAAAAATCATTGCAAATGATTCATACATGTCATCCAGAATTACATACGAAAAAAAAACATAAAAACCTCGGGTGACAATCGATGGATAAGTTTAGTCACCGTCTGAAACGTAAAAAGGCTTCAATTAAGTAACACTTTGCCGTGACGAAGCCCTGAGAAAGTAAAAAACGTTTTTTTTTTTTATTCACCTTTTGCTCATATGACGAATCTTGGAGCAAGAAAAATAGAAACCTTGATTGGCAAAAAAAAAATCGATAACTACAGTTACCCGCTTCTGGAAAGTTAACAAACTTCTAATTAAGTTTGACTCTGTCGTGGCGAAGGCATCAAGGGTGGTTGATTAAAAGCATCGAAACTGAATTGACCTCACTATCTACGGGCTGGGAAAACAAAAACATATTTTGTTCATCTGTTATCACACAACGTATTTTGAAGCCACTCCTACTATCGAGGAAAAAAAGTACAATTTTAAAACAGATACCTGACATTATTCCGACTCATTTTCTTTTTCTGTCTTTAGTTGATTCTTCAAAGACGTTGAAAATTTTAGTGACCGTTGTATGCGTCACCTCAGGCTGTTTGATTTTGGGTCTATTCTTAATTTGGTACTTCCGCCGGAGAAGAGAAAGGTGTGTGATAAATTTTGTTTTCTTAATCTAAGGAAAAGGTCTCCACGAGAAGTTGGATTGAAAAATATTCAAAAAGAGCAATAGTCGAGAAGTGTCAAATCTGAGTGCGTAATTCAGTGGCCCCATATACCTAAAGGGGTCTAGACAATTAAATTCTTCAAAAACATCTGCTATTTGTAATTTTTTTTTTCCGATTGACAGTGGTTATTCATTGGCAAAGAAACACGGAAACAAGGCTGAATCTCGGTTGTAACAATTTCCGAGATGTAATGAAAACAGAGTGCGGCAGAAGGACGGGATCCGCAGAATACGGAACCAGTAGTCAGCGTTTTTTCATGTAAACTAAAAACGGCTAAGGATTAATTTAAGGTTAAGCGGTAGCAGTAGGATGACAAATGAAATTTACGTTTAAGAATTTTTTTTCAGTTTCCGTTGTGTAGATTACAGATAAAAATATCCCTCTAAACAATTACTATCAGCTGGAAAACCTTAGTACGCCACAATGCGATGCAATCCCGCTTTTAAGGTTTGTGTGCAAGCAGATGGTCCTTTTATCTCTGTGAAAATATGAACTTCTTGTTATGTTTTTACGTTTGAGTCTGAATAGTGACCCATTGAAATACTGTAGTTTGTGACGCGGAATGTCAGAATATTCCATAACGCGGAATGCTATGCTGTATGAAACAAAATTCTTAAAAAAGGATTTGCAATGAAATAAAATTATTTCTAATCGACAAGAGAAATTAAAAGAAGCACAGGTAGGTAATCATTGTTGGGGCCCGGAAGACTAGGAAACCATGGGGCTTTCGGCCAAGCTAATCACTTTAAATAATTATTATACTGCTATTGTTATCATTATTACAGTTGTTTAGATCATTTTTTGTTACCTTTTAATCATTGGTTGAATGTCAATTAGACAATAAATTCTTGACTCATCTTTGTCTTGTGGAACAAGGTACACATAAATTTGTGGGCTGCCTGCGGCATGTTTCCTGTTTTGCATGTGAGACAAATATTTAGCAACACTACCTTCCACCATCATTGCACAACCTGTAGCTCTTTTCAATGTCGACCGAAGGGTCTCGGTTATTTTAAAAGCTGTTTATTATATGGCTTACAAACTAACGAAACGAAAAATTTATTCAAGCGGAAGTCATCAGTTTACATCCGGAGATGCACGCTTTTGACTATTCATTCATCGCCTCAAACCCACAATAAAACTTCGCAATCAGTGAATAACACCATTTTATCACGTATTCTGTCGAGAAACCTTTATTTTCGAAAAAAAAGGATTTCAGCAAAGTGGTCTCAAACCTTAAAGAGAGAAAACTAAGTGTCCAACACTAAGTAATCAGAAATACTGCTTCTGACAAAAACCGCTCGATTGGTTACATCTGATGTTCCTGGAGGCTGATTTACACTTAGTTGTTTCATAACGAGTGAATCTATTACTGCGAACTACTAAGCTAACAGTGAAAAAAAAAAGTAACTTTCGGTAATTTTTGAGATTGCTATATTTTATTGAGGCATTCTGCTGAGAATGCATGACGGCCTCTTTACAAAATTTAGTCAGATAATTTTCGTTTAAATGTTATCATGTTAGGGACAGCTTTTCAATGTGAATTTTTTACGGTTTCTTATCGTATATAAGACGTGAGTACGAAAATAATATTTGTTTGTTCACCTTGTCATTGAATTGAGTGTATTCCTTCTGCCCGTTAATAGGCCTTCATAGTTTTCATGCGTTCGAAATTTCACGGAGTAAAAATAGCCGCCGTAATTGTCTAACGTTTTATGCCCATTCTAATTTGCATAATCCATAATCGGCCCGTGGGTATTGACGCTGTATAACGCCTCGCTAGGCCGCTCTGATCTCACTCTTAACCAATCAGAGCGCACGTTATATCGACAACAAGCCTAAGCCATTTCATTAATAACTTCTAATAGTCAGTTGTCTTGGCTTTGGCAGTCAGTGGTTGACTTTTAGATCAGAAGTATTTTAAAAGTACCTGCTGGTGAGATTCTTGAGGACAAATTTGGGTTTCTCTTTCGATAAGTGATGTTTATTATCCCAAGGTCTACTCTTGTTTAAACATTTAATGAATGTAAACGGGGAAATTATAATTCACTGACCCAATCATTTGACACTCCCGTCTAATGCCTTCATCAGGGGTGATCCAACAAGAGGTCCCTTTATATGCTCACTAATAAGCTGTCCTTTCTCTTGACGAGGTGTAAATAGGTGTCAGGTAGTAAGCCGCCATAATCATTATCCGCGTGGGCGCAGTTGATATGCCAGCGACTGGATGTGCTGTTATTCCTTACATCCAGGGTGTTACGGAGGCCATTAAGAGAATTTTGAATAAACACTATTAAAACAGAGTCGCATCAAACCATGTGTGATTGTCCAGCTGGTTGCTGCGTGAACTTTTATTTACACTGTATCAGATTGCTTCCCGCCTTCAAAGTCTTCGGCAAAAAACACTCGACCTACCGGTATAAATGATTGAATTTTCCCCTTTCAATTCCACAATGAAGCTCAAGGCTACTCTAGAACTTTCTTAAAAATGTGTTCGAATATGCAAAGAAAAACAGACGCCCTCCGCTAGGTTAAGGAATGGGATATTGTAAACAACTTCGCCATGGGAAATGGACGAGAATTTGAAACGAAAGCTGGGATAAAAACCAATCTGTCGCCGTTAGCTATGCAAGGCTAGATTATTGTATTGATTTCCTGATCGGACATGGTGGGATTCCGGAGTTAACCACAGGGTGCCTAATTAGTTTATGTCTTGAAGTAAATGCCGATGTTTCGATTTTCACCAAGTTCAGCCTGGTTTTTGAGTGCGGAAATGAAAAGCTCAAACTGATTTTTATAAGCTGGAAAACAACACTATTTTCACTTATCATGAGCTTCACCTGAACCGATTCTGAGTTATACCGTATGGAGAAAATGATAATTGAAAATTTGCCACGAATGCGATATTTGAATTTTGAATATTGGTGATTTTTAAAAGCGTTTCGTTAGCTCTAAATTAAATGAAGTGGTCCCGTTTTAGACCTAACCATACCTCTATCCTTCTTATACAAATTTATAAAATTGATACGCGCTTGCTTTCTTTTGCGCTTTTCATGAGCAAAGTTCATTTGCTTCTACTCGGGGCACTGATCTCCGCCATTTTACGGCTACCGACGCTCGTTTCAATTTTTCGTGCATTCTAGGATAAAGAAGCAAGTCTGGGAAAAAAAAAGCCTTACCACGTTTCTATGTTCAATATAAGGTGTCTCTGACTGAAATATGAGGATGGTTATTTTTTCGGTCGATGTGCCACCTCACGCGGTCTTGAAAAGAAGTCGCTCTTAAGCAGTAGTGAAAATAAGACCTGAAAAATATTCAGGCCTGTACGGGATTCGAATTCATACTCTCTGCGATACCGGTGCAGTGCTCTACAAACTGAGCTAATGAGCCAAATGGGAGCTGGTCATTGTTTTGGTTCGTAATAAACCCGTAAAGTGATGAGTTAACGCTTGTGATTATATGAAAGTCATGTATGAACTGCGGTTGAAAAAAATTAGTGTGAGATCGATCTTCACAGAATGGGCACTACTTAAGGCCACTACTTAAGGCCCGAAGGACACTAAGGACACTACTTAAGGCCCGAAAAAATTCAGTCTTTTCAACCTAAGAGTGCAATTTTGTTTTAATGTACTGAGCAGAATCACTTTCGTTGTATATTGTATCAACTGCTACAGCGTTAGGGCAACTTTCAGGGAAGCCAGATGACGTTCCGCAACCCCTTAGTGATGAAAACGATCTTATTCGTTTAAGTTCCTTATCTTTCCTGTTCACTGCTAATGCCTTACAAGCATAGAAGCAAGGAATATCCTAGTATTCACATAATTTTTCGTGACAATGAGAGGGTATTTGTTTTCATGTTAGATTACGAGCAGAGATTACTTGGATTGTTTTAGTTTCATTCTGATCATCTACAAGCGCTTGTAAATGGTAAGAAAAATCCAATTTAGCTGTTAATTGTTCTGTCCAATTGTCAGAAAAGTTTCATCACCCGTTGTCAGTTATTCTTGCCGACCTGACATTCTCAAGACTTTTTCGTTGGAAATGCCGTTTCGATGAAGTCATAAATAACTCTAGTAGACCCAACATACTACTCAAACATTTCCCTGTCCATGGAGATTCGTTTCGCAAAAAAAAATTTTTCACTTTTCGATAGCAACCGTTTTAGAAGCATGATTTGTCGGCTAGCAGTGCTTGTAATTATTAAGATCCAGCTCAGACGTCGCGTTTCTGCCGTGTCGAAGTCAATTCAGAAATTAAGTTTGACAAAAGTGGAGGTCTCGTTTTAACAACAAAGGTAGCACATGTCTCCTGAGGATTTTAGAAACCTAAAAAAACGTCAGCATATTCTCCCATAGTGGCCTCATAGATTCAGTCATGATTTTGTTTACGTAACGAAGTGGAATTAAGTTTTGAGGTTTGTAGGTTAATTGTCTTTTCTAAGGCGAGTGATGTGAAATTAACTCTAGGGAAGCATTTTACATGAACATTTTTGGTATTTTGTGTACCAGTACACGTGGACAAAACGTTGCAGAGGGGCCGGGACATTTGGGAAATGATGTAATCTACATTAGAAGCCACTGGGAGCTTGATTTGGTTCGAATGTATGACGAATTTTGGACAATACGTACATGTAAAGTATCACAAAGCTGAGCGTAGGTTTCTATTATCTATTATAGTTCACCACTAAATTTTCTCCGATTCTTATTGGTTTAAATTGATCATGTGACGCGATAGTGTTCATTCGTGGAGAGACACTATCAGCCCATAGTGCCCGTCCGCGGAAAATACTCGTATGAATAGTACCCATCTGCGAAAAATTTTGAATGGTTTGACGGCCGCGAAGTTAGGCAGATCGGGAAAACAGTGACTTTTCAATTCTGACAGGTATAACGTATTATTTATACAATGTGCGGTTGTGAATTATTGACATTTGTGACAGGCTATGCACATGAATAAATATTTGATAGATCTGCATGAAGTGGGTTTTGACTGTTTTTCACCTTGTGCGCGGAAGAATATTTGGTGGTGAACAATAAAGACAGTAGAGCGTTTATGCCTCGGGACTATCGGTCAGATAGTTGCCCCTTAGAAATTTGATGTTCATAAAACTAGCATATTTGCCCTCGAAGCTTCGCCTCTCGGGCAAATCATTATTGTTTTAAGAACATCAAATTTCCGCGGGGCAACTATCAGCCGATAGTTCCTCGACAGAAACACCCAATTGTTTAATTAGAGCACAAAGTTCTATTTTAAGTTGGCTGAGAGCAAAACAATTACTATAATTATTATACTTGGGTTTGACTGTATTTTCAATAAAGAACACAGAAAAATTCAGTCGAGGTAGGTGGATATGGGGTTGCAAATGGAAAAATTTAGAGAAAATAGATAGGTGCATAACAAGATCAGAACCCTAGCAATATTTGATTACGAAGAGAATTTAGAAGACTGCCAAGCTGACAGGAAGTCATGAAATGTTAAGGTCTAAATAATTCTGGCATATATATTAATCAAAATAAATGTGATTCCATTTTAAACTACCACTGAAACAATGAAATTTTTGATGTTTTATTACATGCAGTGTATTATTGGGTACTTGCAGCCCTAATACTGAAATAACATGTTGAAAAAGCAATTTTGTGCAAATTGACAACAGGGTCAATGGAGGGGAAGAGAATTTTGGATTATTCCATGACAAAGATGATATTTGCTTTACATTTGTCCTGAATTTTTTCTTACAAATGTCATCTTTAATGCATTTGTCCTTGTTTAGAGCAGGACAAATCATGATATTTAACTCAGATTTACAACACATTTGTCCATATTTACACCCAAAAGCAAATGCACAATTATCCTATTTCTCATTAGGACAAATGTCATATTTGTCTTTAAGTCAAATACTGACAAATATGACAAACATCACATTTGAACCACATTTGGACTGCACTTGTCTGACTTCAAATCTATTTTTCGCCCAGTAAAAGCAATGTGTTTACGAGTGGAAATGTATTTTTTGAATCGTTTGTATGTGCTGTCACATGCATGAATACTAACTCCTGTATGACAATTCTTGGCCCATTCAATGAGTTCTTCTGTGGGTATTTTTGGTGGTTCTACAACGAACTAATATAATTGATTTTTTAATTTATCGTAATAGCTCGTAATCATATGTTTTGAATCCATGTTTGCCTTTCACTTGATCCCACACATAATCAAGGACACAAGAGTCTGTGAAATTATTTGATAACTCTTTGTTTGCTCAAAAGAAGGTTTCCAGGCTGTAAAGATCCCATCTTCTATTTCTCAAATCTCTTGTCCACATATTCGATAACTTTACAACCACTCCTCTGAATGTATTCACTTGATAGAGCATTAAAATTCTTCTTCAATAATGTGTACATTATAAATTTATACATATCAAATGAACTCAATTTCTTCATTTTAACTGTAAGAGGACCATAAGTTTTCAGCGCATAAGCCTGTTTCAGTTCTTTATTTTATTACTTTTTTGAAAAGAACATTGAACTCTTCAACGTCATTTTCATCTTTTTCTAATAGGCATCTGTCATCACCTGTTGCTACTTTTACTTTGATGACAACTGATACAGTTCTTTTCGCAGTCTTAATCATATTTAACCGCTTTTCAAATAATTCAACAAATCAACCTTTATCTTTGTCTTTTGATCGTTTCATTTCATCCGGACGGAATTAAAAAAGAGACATCTTTCGTCATTATAAGTCTCAATGTTTTAATTTTTTGTTCTTCAGGTTCTGCTTCTTCTTGTTTTTTTAACAGTTGTCTTCCTCCTGACGACTTTCTTCCCGTTTCCTTCTCCTGTTTCAACAACAATTTGACTAATTCACCTTTTGAAAATTTTACGAGATCAGCTCTGTCCATATTATTTGTTGAGTATTTTTTTTTCAAGATTCAATTTCATTTAACTCATCTTATAATAAATAAAAATGACTTACCTTTAAATCCCTTTGGGTTCATTTAGGACTTAAAGAAAATGGAGCTCAGGACGACTCTGAAAATGATAGCTCTCAGGATTATTTATAATATATAGGTTTCGCCAAGCCTAAAAGCGGAGCTCCCAAGTTCGTAATATTTACATAAAGTTCGGAGCTCCCAAGTTCGTAATATGATAACATAGAAGATGTGCATTTGCCAAGACTCGCCTGAGACTTTCCTCCCTTCGTTTTGATAGTCTTCCCTACCCCACCCGTGCAATCTGAAAGCACGTACGTACGTACGTACGATTGGTCAGTCACGTGACAACCAAACGAAAAGAGGTTGACCATATTCCATGGGTATAGGGCTCTTCCCCACGCGCGCTTCGCGCGCGTGGGAACCCCGCTATAATTCGACGTATCCATACTTTGAATACATTGAACTGTAGAAAAAACAATGAGAATGTTTGATCATATCTTGGTCAATAGTTTCTATTTGATTCTATTTTATTCCTTCAGTCCTTTAATCCTTTATTATGTGAATCTTATAAAAGTTTTAGTCTTTGTAAAGACAAGGATCCTGACGTGAATTTTTATTTAAAAAACAGTAGCTGTGAATACTACACGGAAGATAGCTTTAACAACATGTTAACCGAAAACCAAAGTCCCCTAAATTTGGCACGTAGTACCGCCTTTCTCTCCTCCATATGAACATTCGTAGTTTATTTAATAAACTCGATAGGTTTACAAATTTTCTAGGCCAACTTCAAGTGAAGCTTCCTATTATCGGGATTTCTGAGACTTGGTTTGATGATTGTTATCATTTTTCCGATATAGCGGATTACAATTTTTTTCATAAACCTAGAGTTAATCGCATTGGTGAAGGCGTTGGCCTTTACATTGGTGTACATTTAAATTACAAAGAACGTCTTGATCTACAATTCCCTGAGGACAAATCTGCTGAATCCTTGTTTGTTGACATCAATAGGACAAGGAAAAAATATAATTGTTGGTGTTATCTATCGTCCAACCGACTTGAAGTTAAATGATTTTTTGTCTGACTTGGATCAAGTACTGGCTAAAATTTCCAGGAAAATAAGCTAGTATTTTTAATGGGGGACTGAAATTTAAATCTAATTAACCACCATTGTCATAAAGGAACAAGTGATTTCTTGGAACTGTTGTGGCCACCAGGATTAGGGCGAATATAGCCTCGTTGATAGATAACATTTTCACGAAGGGTCCACTTTGTCCCACAATAAGCGGTCTTTTTCTCAATGATATATCTGATCATTTACCTATATTTTCACTTATTTTGTGTGATAATAACATTAGTGATAAGGACAAATAGGTATTTTTTCGTAAAAACAATGCTCATAATTTAAGTGTTTTTAAAGAAGGGTTAGGTAAAATAAACTGTTAGGTAAAATAAAGTGGGTTCAAATCCATCTTGCGCTTATGAAATCTTTGTTGAAAAGTATGCTTTAATTGACGATAAACTGTTTTCCACTCAGAAAATTGAAAGCAAAGCGGTTCAAGCTTCGCACGCCTTGGTTTACTAAAGGTCTTGCTAAATCTATAGGGAAGAAAAATATGCTATATAAGTCTTTTCTTAATAATCCTAACTCTTCTACTGAGAATGTATATAAATCGTATAAAGAAAAACTTCCTCATTCTCTTCGAGTTGCTAAACGCTTATATTATGAAGAACGAATTGAAAAACTAAAATCAAATGTCAGGGCCACCTGGAAAGTTTTAAATGAAATCCCTAATAGAAATAAAGGAAATCGTAGTTTTCCATCAATATTCAGGGAAGACTCTAGAGAAATTTCCAATCCTTAGGAAGTAGCTAATCTCTTTTGCAAATATTTTACTAATATAGGTGGTTTGCACGTTACGTCATTGCCGCCATGTTGGTGGACGTAAACAACAGATATCTCATTAGCTTCTTTTGTTCGTCCACCAGCGTTTGTTCCTTTCACCATTGTTGCCTGTCTCTAGAGATTGGTTGCAAACCACCTATTGGCCCCAATTTAGCTAACAAAATTCCTGCATCAGTAAAGTCGCATAACTCTTTTTACCTCCAAAACTAGTCAACTCAATATTTCTAGACGCAGTTAATGAGCAAGAAATTATTGAACGGCACTTGCCGTTCAGGTACTGCTGTAGGTCATGGCAACATTTCTATGAACTTAATTAAAGAATCTATTGCGATCATTATTTTACCTCTTGCACGCTTAATTGACTTATCGATTACTTCTGGCATTGTACCTAAACAATTAAAAACTGCTCGAGTTATTCCTTTATTTAAATCCGGTGAGCAGGATATATTTTCAAATTTAAGACCCGTATCTGTTTTCCCTGCATTTTCTAAAATTCTTGAGAGAGTAATGCACAATCGTCTTTTAAGGTTTCGTAGTAATCATAACATACTGTCTGATAATCAGTATGATTTTCGCGGGCACCACTCCCCTGCCTATGCTCTTGCTTGTCTATATGATAAAATCTCTTCTGCTATTGAAAGTAAGGAATATACAGTTGGTATTTTAATTGATTTGTCTAAAGCCTTTTACACCGTTGATCTTAGTTGGTTTAAAAGCTATTTAAGCAGTAGGGAACAATATGTGGAATTCAATGGTATCAGTTCAGATTCTTGTGAAATAAAGTGCGGAGTGCCTCAGGGCTCGATACTAAGCCCCTTGCTCTTTCTACTTTATATAAATGATCCGTGTAAAGTGTCAGAGGTCCTAGACTTAATTCTCTTTGCTGATGATACAAATATATTTTTGTTCCACAAAGATTTTAATTTACTTCGTGAGATTTTGAACTCTGAATTCCTTAAATTAACTCGGTGGTGTCAAACGAATAAGCTGTCCATTAACTTTAAAAAATCGAATTTTATGATTTTTAGTCCTCGCCAAAATGGCAGACACTTGATATATCTATTCAAATTGACAACAATGTTATTGGACGTGTGAAAGAAACAGTATTTCTGGGTGTTAGCCTCGATGAGCATTTGTCATGGAAGCCTCACATTCTTAGCGTTTCTAGAAAAATATGAATTAATTGGTATTATTTACAAGTCCGGTTTCTGCCTTTCCAAAACTTCCTCGCGTTCCTTATATTATAGTTTAGTTTACCCTTACTTAACTTATTGTGTTTTAGTTTGGGGATTGACATATCAGTCTAATTTAAATCGTATTATTATTCTCCAAAAGAAGATAATCAGAATCATATCCAAAGTTTCTTTTGATTCACATACCGATGTTATTTTTAAAGAACATGGGATCTTAAAATTCTCGGACATCTATTTCTACTCAATAGGTAAATTTACGTATCTGTTTAAAAGAGGCTTACTTCCAAATTATTTTCATGATATGCTTACTCTTGCTAGCCAGATACATTCTTATAATACAAGAAATTCCAGTTTTTTCTATATACCTCGAACTAATTTTCGAAAATATTCAATCCGGTTTCAAGGCCTAAGTTTTTCAACACGCGAAGTCGGGAAATTCAATACTCTGAAAGCATCAGCTTGTCTAGCAAAAGGCTTTAAAAAATTCTTCTTTCTCAGTGAAATATATTTTACACACCTTTTCTTTTTTTTTTTCTCTTTTTTTTTTTTACTTAATCTAAATTTTCATTCAGCACCTTTGATTTGTATGGTTTGTCCTATAGTTTAAGGAAGCCTATACTTTATAAGCCCCCGGTTTCTAATGCTTCCTTGCTGTTAAGTAAACCTCTCCAGTTCCTTTGATTTTAAAGTTAATTTTGTTAGAATAGTTCTTTTTATCTTTGATGTATCATAAATTTTGTATTCGGTTAATTTCTTTCTGGTAATGGCAAATACAATGAATGAATGAATCTGGAATAACTACACCATTCTTCTGCAAAAATTCAACGCCATTCTTCACATGTTTCTTCTTTTTTTTCAGTTTTGGGCATATTTACCCTCCTTTGAAACATATTTATCAAAAGCACCACAATACTATTTATTTCAATTTTTGTCTTGTACCTTCTTAATATAAATAGGAGTGGCTGTTTTTAAATATGTTAGTGTCCCGTTTTATATCCCAATCTTATGAAGGTGTCTGAGGTGACCGTCGAGTGTGTGTCATCAGTCTTGACTTTACAATTACAGAAATCACACTTTATTCTCGTATCTTTCACGAAATAATTAATTTGTGTAATTATTTCCTCATAATTATTGAAAATCAGTGTTTTGTAACAAATCTTTTCATATCTCTTAAGCATTTTCTTGTGATTGTCCGCTGTTTTGTATTTATTAGTACTATTTACTAAGTAATGACTTTGTGTTGAAATTGATGACGACACTCACGGTGTGTCAATGATACAAGAGTTTCAGAATAAATTTGAAGAAAACAAAGGCATACAAAACAATATCTTCACCCTATGCCGTAATTATTTTCACAACTGCTAAGAATATATGAGAATCATATATTTGAACTGCGGTTACAGAAACGCATATGAGAACGATCTTCGCAGAGAGCAGCACTATTTAAGCAATAGTGAAATTAAGATCAGAGGTCATGGGTTAGAATCTCGTACAGGCCTGAATTTTTTTTCAGGTCTTAATTTCACTATTGCTTAAATAGTGCTGCTCACTGCGAAGATCGTTCTCATATGTATTTTCACAACGTCCACACTCCTAAATCCAGAAAGATGATTATAACAGTGTGGGATTTCAGTGGTAACGTTTTGCCATTAACACTTAACCAATACTATTTTGAGGGAGGTGTCGAAGGACCAGTGAAGCTGCCAAAGCATGGAAATGCAAAAGACAAAAATGCCTCACCTTACATGCGCACTTTGTGTCCTGTTCTTCGGAAGCCGAAGAAAAAATGTTCAGGAGAAACTTACCGAAAGGCTGTAAAACAATGCTTTCAAGAGGGTGGAGGAAACTGTGGTATTAGGGCAGTGGCAGATGTGTCTCGAAATCGTAACCAAGCGTACAACTTCACGCATCATATCGGAAAGGACAGTCATGGTAGGTACAACTTCACGCATCATATCGGAAAGGACAGTCATGGTAGGTACAACTTCACGCATCATATCGGAAAGGACAGTCATGGTAGGTACAACTTCACGCATCATATCGGAAAGGACAGTCATGGTAGGTACAACTTCACGCATCATATCGGAAAGGACAGTCATGGTAGGTACAACTTCACGCATCATATCGGAAAGGACAGTCATGGTAGGTACAACTTCACGCATCATATCGGAAAGGACAGTCATGGTAGGTACAACTTCACGCATCATATCGGAAAGGACACTCATGGTAGGGGCAAACGCAGCGTCATGAGTTTTGTGACGTATTAGAACTCTTAAATCAGGGGAAATTTTTTCGAAATTTCTCATTTCAAGGATCGGCATCAAAGAGTAGTACTTATCCTCGATTAATTCAAGCAACAGCTTTCCAGATCACCCAGCTTTCCCCCATATGTTCAGCCCGAGAGTTGATGCGACCTTTAATTGTGGTAACTTTGTTGTGACCCTCACCTCTTTTAAGCACAAGATGTTGGTACACAAATAGTCCGGGAAACATCCAGTCTTTATTGGTCCATCTATAATCCACATAACCAAGGAGTTTAAAGATTATTATTATTTAGCAAGTTTTCTCAAGACCCAATAATAATAATAATAATAATAATAATAATAATAATGATAATAATAAGACATTTATAATGCGCGAATTCCATAAAATGTTCAAATGCGCATGAAAAGATTAAAAAACGAAATAAAAAGGCTAAAAAGCTAAAATTACAATAAAGAGTAAACTTACAATAAATTAAAAAGCTAAAATTTCTATTAAAAGTAAACTCACAATAACAAAAATAGCTCTGATAACAATGCATGACGGAAAAGGTGAGTTTTTAGCTTGGCTTTAAAAATACTAACTGTGCTGGCGCTTCTTATATCAAATGGTAACGCATGCCACAGTTTATATCAAATGGTAACGCATGCCACAGTTTATATCAAATGGTAACGCATGCCACAGTTTATATCAAATGGTAACGCATGCCACAGTTTATATCAAATGGTAACGCATGCCACAGTTTATATCAAATGGTAACGCATGCCACAGTTTATATCAAATGGTAACGCATGCCACAGTTTATATCAAATGGTAACGCATGCCACAGTTTATATCAAATGGTAACGCATGCCACAGTTTATATCAAATGGTAACGCATGCCACAGTTTATATCAAATGGTAACGCATGCCACAGTTTATATCAAATGGTAACGCATGCCACAGTTTATATCAAATGGTAACGCATGCCACAGTTTATATCAAATGGTAACGCATGCCACAGTTTATATCAAATGGTAACGCATGCCACAGTTTATATCAAATGGTAACGCATGCCACAGTTTATATCAAATGGTAACGCATGCCACAGTTTATATCAAATGGTAACGCATGCCACAGTTTATATCAAATGGTAACGCATGCCACAGTTTATATCAAATGGTAACGCATGCCACAGTTTATATCAAATGGTAACGCATGCCACAGTTTATATCAAATGGTAACGCATGCCACAGTTTATATCAAATGGTAACGCATGCCACAGTTTATATCAAATGGTAACGCATGCCACAGTTTATATCAAATGGTAACGCATGCCACAGTTTCGGTGCAGCACAGGTAAAGGAACGATCACCTTGTGCAACTTTAGATTTAAAATGCGGATAACTAAGTAAAAGGTTATCACTAGAATTCCTTAGATTGTATTTAGATGGGAGCCTAAGAGAAATGAGAGGCGATAAACTGAAGTAGGCGCTAAAAAATTAAGAATCTTAAAAGTAATTAAAAGTATTTTAAACTCAATTCTCAATTTAATCGGCAACCAGTGTAATTCATAAATAAGAGGCGTTACATGACAAAATTTTTGTTCTCTAAAAATCAGTCTGGTAGTCCATATAAAAAGACCATTACAGTCCATATAAAAGACCACTACAATAGTCAAGACGACTTGTTATGAATGCATGGAAAAGTATCTCAGATGACTGCAGTGAAAGAAGAGGCACAGATTTTTGTGATGTGTGATGCCATGGACAGCTTAGAATCAAACCAACAACCAAGATTTCTCGCGAATAGCACGGGATGAATATCTGAGTCACCCACACGTATACTGATATTATCTAGCTTTCATCTAGCGTAGATGAGGGTGAACGTGGTAGAACATGGGTAACCTAGGTTAGCCATGTTCTACCACGTTTACCCTCATCTACCCTAGGTAACCCATGTTCTACCACGTTTACCCTCATCTACCCTTGATTACACACGTTTTTCCACGTTCACCTCCATCTACCCTAAGTTAGCCATGTTCTACCACGTTAACCCTCATCTTCCCTAGGTAACCCATGTTTTACCACGTTTACATCCATCTACCCTTGATTAACCATGTTCTTCCACGTTCACCCCCATTTACCCTAGTTTAGCCATGTTACACCTCGTAGGAATGATGGCTTATTATTTATCGAAGCAAAAAAACCACGGCCGTCAACTTGTTGCACAATACGCCTCTAAATCCGTGGTTTTTTTGCTTCGATAAATAATAAACCATCATTCCTACGAGGCGTAACACGGCTAAACTAGGCTAAATGGGGGTGAACGTGGAAGAACATGGTTAATCAAGGGTAGATGGATGTAAACGTGGTAAAACATCGGTTATCTAGGTTAGATGAGGGTTAACGTGGTAGAACATGGCTAACCTAGGGTAGATGGGGATAAGCGTGGTAAAACATGGGTAATCAAAGGGTAGATTGGGGTAAACGTGGTAACACATGGGTTACCTAGGGTAGAAGAGGGTGAACGTGGTAGAACATGGCTAACCTAGGGTAGTTGAAGGTGAACGTGGTAGAATATGGTTAAACAAGGGTAGATGGGAATAAACGTAGTACAACATGGCTAACCTAGGGTAGATGGGGGTAAACGTGGTAGAACATGGTTAACCAAGGGTAGATGGGGGTTAACGTGGTAGAACATGGCTAACCTAGGGTAGATAAGGGTGAACGTGGTAGAATATGGTTAATCAATGGTAGATGGGGGTAAACGTGGTAGAGCATGGGTTACCTAGGGTAGATGAAGGTGAACGTGATAGAACATGGCTAGCCTAGGGTAGATGAGGGTTAACGTGGTAGAACATGGTTAATCAAGGGTATATGGGGGTAAAGGTGGTAGAACAAGGGTTACCTAGAGAAGATGAGGGTGAACGTGTTAGAACATGGCTAATCTACGGTAGATGAGGATTAACGTGGTAGAACATGGTTAATCAAGGGCAGATGAAGTAAACGTGGTAGAACATGGCTAACCTAGGGTAGATGAGGGTTAACGCGGTAGAACATGGCTAACCTAGGGTAGATGAGGGTTAACGTGGTAGAATATGGTTAATCAAGGGTAGATGGGGGTAAACGTAATAGAACATGGGTTACCTAGGGTAGATGGGGGTAAACTGGGTAGAACATGGGTAACTCAAACAAGATGAAGTTGACTGATAGAACAAGGTTCGCTAGGACATATCGTGCAACATACATAAATGTGATATTACTTAGTATTAATGGGTATTAGATATTGGGACGTGATATGGACCTAATAGACCGAGCTGAATAACGTATACGCATGCGCCAGATTTTGCCGCGGAAACACGGACTTTGAGTCGTTCGCATGGTTGATTTCCTATTCTGTTGCTTCGAGGCGTCGTTTTCCTTGCCGCTTTTCTTTTACAGAACAACCTCCAAAAATTTGGTACACCGCCTAAAAATTTTCAAAAATTAATTTTCTCCTTTAAACCTTTGGAAATAGGAAAGTGCCTTCATCATCATCATCATCATCATCATCATCATGTTTATTTGTTCAAGCAGGTTGAATTTATTGGCAACTGTATAAGCTGATGTGGACCTGCTGTTTTCCCACCCAACCCACCCCAGGGGAGGACATCCAGCACACAGTAATCTCGTGCGTGGGAAATTAACGTCTTTTACCCCTTACCCTGTAAGAGACGGGACCTCCGGCTTTACGTCCTATCCGAGAAGACGAAACAATGTGAGTGAAGTGTCTTGCTTAAGGACTCAACGTGAAGCCCCAGCCAGGACTTGAACCCGGGCCGTTTAACCCAGAGTCCAGCGCACTGACCACTGGACTACTTCGACGAAAACAGATCGAGTTCCTCGGTTTTAAAGGTCGGCCCTTATTATTTTCCGCTAATTTCGCTAAATTTTAGACCTATGACACTCGAGCCCGCGTTGTTGACCGCATACCTAATAAATATGAACTCTTTACTCCCGACCAGGGTACTGTGATCCAGTCCCAGATTGTTTTCAGCTTGGTTCAAGGTTAGCGGGTTATTAAGACGAATTCGCTGTTTCGACTGAATGTGGATCCTTTACGAAGGTCGGCAGAGGAGTTCACATTTAGAAAATGCAGGTTCGTATCTTTTAGTCTTCATTTGACTTAACAGCGAGGCAGTGATGTTTCTTTCTTCGTTGAAAAACATACTTTATGTCTTTCCAGGTGTTCTGTTAACGGTAGGAGAGGATCATGTAGTGGGAAGAAAAGGTTTGTACGATGATGGATGGTCGTGTTAATTATCTGTATACAAGTCTCGACTGGATTTACTCTGGTCAAAATTTATCATGGCGTTTTATTCTCAAGCAAATGAATAGGATTAAATGAGTGTTAGTTACATACATATACATACATATACATACTTTAGTTAGTAAAGCAGGTCAGAAATGGGGAATAAGGCAACTTTATAGCTGATGTGGACCAACTACAATAAATTAACAATAAAATAAAACACATGGTAATGTATCATACATTAGATTAATAAGACGGATAAATAATCATATATGTATAAATAATAATAAGTCTGAATTCTTATTATAAACTACAGAACTACCTTTTCCAAAGGTGATATTCATAACATTATGTTTTGACTGCGTCAGGCTTAGAAAAAGATCTTACACTGTCAAACAGGGAATTCCAGGCGATTGCAGCCCTTTGTACTAAAGAATTACAACCAAGCTCAGTGTTTGGCTTATCAACTAAAATATTTAAATTTTTCCTAAGATTATAGCTCTTATAGCTCCTAACAAATAATGAATTTATTTCCTCTAAACTTAAATTATAAAAAGCCTTATGAGTAATAATTAAAATACGAAATTTATAAAAATATTCAAGAGGCATCCACCCCCACACTTGCGAAGATATCTTCATCTGTCATGCCCTTTGGCAGCTTATGAATTAGTCAGTTGCAGCTCTGATATGTATCAATTCTAGTTTTTTGAATTTGGAGCCAGAGCCCCAGACCACAACCCCATAGAGGATGCTTGGGATTAAAGTCTTAAAATACAGAGTTTCTAACATAGATTTGGGTAGGAAACTTAAATGTCTCAGCATTTTGAATTTATTATTGAATGACACACAAATTGATTTAACATGCTGAGACCAAGACAGTTTGTCATTGATGGTAAACCCAAGACACACAGTAGAGGATATGTACCGGATAGTTACTCAGGATCATGTGTGTGTGTTGGTGATCGAACGACATTTCTTCTTCTGAGAACAGTTGAAGAATTCCGATGTTTTCCTTGCAAGAAATGGAAAGATATTTATCACATTTAGGGATTGCTTTTGCTTGATTTTACTGTATGAGTAAAAATACATGTATGTCATGAACCGTATACACAAGTTCAGTTACAAAAGTATTATTGTGGTTTTCACCAACATTTATGTTTTTAGATTGCTCAATTTTAATACAAGGTGATGCTTCCATAAGTCGCAAGCACAGTGTTCTCACGGTTCAACATGATGCAAGGCACTTGGTAATCAATCTTTGTTTCTATTTTTTCTTTTCTTCTAATGCTGTAGTTTTCACTGGAGTGTTGAAAGTAATCCTTGCTTGCTTTACTTTGGTTTCTATTATCAGTCAAGAACAACTCCTCTAAATAACTTGTTGACCCGTAGTCGGCCAACTGTCGGCCAACAGTATTAAGCAGAAATGTTGGCAGACAGATGGTAACAATATTATTTTGATACCCAATTCTGAGAGTTGGCAAACAGGTTTTCTCAATTGGAGCTGTTCTTAATAGTCACCAGAAAACTCCCTTTTTCTTTCCAACCAATCAGATACAAAGCACCACCAATTGTGACTTTGTAACACTTAAGATCATTTACCTAAGTCAGTGCTCTGAGTTATTGTAGAATCCTTGTCATGATATTTACTTTTATTCTGAATTATAATTACATTGAATTACAATTTTTTGTCACTTGTGTTGCTGTGGTTACCTATAACAGTAGAAACATAACTAATATATCACGATGATATAATACAGCTTAAGGTATGGAGAGAATGCAATCAATAGACTTCAAATGTTTTTAAAATCTATCTTGTCCAATTGTTGGCATGAATGAGTTCCTTTTTTTTCTTATTGATGACATTTTATGAGCTGGCAGTTTTTTTCCTCAAAATTTGTACAGAAACCCACAACTGAGTTTCAAGGTACTCCACTTTCCTTTGTCTTGGTGTTGCTTTGTTTAGAGTAAAAGAATTAGAGCAATAAAGACATGATAATGTCATGTGAGAGGTGGTAGATACATGTACCCCTGGTAATTGAACTAACTCAGCTGTACTGTTTGATTCTTTTATTATAATTACTGTACACTTGTTTTACAGAATGATCCAAATGAAAGGTCACAAGTAGTTCTGCAGGACTTTTCGAAATATGGAACCTCTGTTAATGGGGTTAAAATCAGTGGAAAAGTTAGCTTGAAAAATGGAGATGAAATATTGTTTGGAAAAAATGACAGCTATTACAAGTAATTGAGATATTTACCTTAATTCACTCTACTTACTAGAGAGACAAGGTTTATTTGAATTTAGCCTATTTCCTCTCTTGTAGATATCTTATTCTTATACATTTCAAAGTGCTGAATCCATTTATTTCTCCCTAAAAATGTTGTTAGTTTTCTTTTTTAACCTCATACTGAATTATTGGTTAATATCCTGATTAATATCAATCAATCACCACTGATTTCAGGATGATGAAATCTTATTAATTAAGCTACCCCCTTTTTTGAAAGACAATATATCTGTACCAGTATCTACATGATTATACACGTTCGTCTTAAAGTTTATACTTGCCATGAGTGATTAGTGTTAGATCAAGCAAAAGAAGTGATAAATTTTGAGCTTCATCATCAAACAAGGAAAGGTGTTAAGTAATTTTCACTTGCGTAACCCAGAAAAATCTAAGTTCTTGCTAAGGATTCATGTTCCAGTTAGTTCTGATTCCAAAGTCAGATGAACTGGCTTGCAAAGACCACATGAAGAAGCTGACCCCTACACTACCTCAGGTTCATTATGTGTATTAGCCTGCCTCCCTCTGAGTTCAATGATTTTGAAAACTTCCCATACATGTCTGCAAGGCTTGCTATTGCTTTCTTTATTTTAAAAAACAGTCACTTTCATTTTGACTCTCACCTCAATTGTCAATGAAGGCTCACCAGTTTATTATACTCATTTATTCAAGGTTAAAACACAATCCTTTGGTTGTTGCTACCTCGTGTCTTGATGAAGAAAAGAAAGAGGTGTTGAAAAGTAAAATTCATAAACTTGGTAAGTAAAGTTGTGGAGACATATGCTGCCTATTTCAGGATAATTACATTTTTGCTGTAGAGAACTTTTGTGAGGTGCAGTGGCCTCATGGTTAGAGTGCTCAACTCCAGATTGAGTGGTTCAGGTTTGAGACCTGGCCAGGGACATTGTGTTGTGTTCTTAGGCAAGACACTTTACTCTCACAGTGCCTGTCTTTGCCCAGGTGTTTAAATGGGTACTGGCAAATTTAATGCTGGGGGGGGGGGGGGGTAACCCTGCAATAGACCGGCATTCCATTCAGTGGGGAGTAGAAATAATACTAGTTGCTTCATGCTACAGAAACTGGATTTTAAGTGCTGGCCCAATGGGCCACTTGGCTCATAAATATAGGGTTTACCTTTACCTTTAGAGAACCTGCTTTTAATTCAAGGGAAATAATTTTTGATAATTGTAAATACCAGGAGGTCACATAGTTAATGACTGGAGGCAAGGAATTGTGAGTCATCTAGTGATGGATGGATTGACATTCACTATAAAGGTACTGATAGTATTATTAAAAGTACTTATTAAAGCATTAACAACCTTTTTAATGGATTTGGAATCTTTTTTCACCAATTGATGCAGGTTTCTTTATTTTTCACAACTTATTGGTGGACCATGCAAATAAAGTGTGCACAGGATTGAGACTGGAATAACTTTTATCCAAAGAACAGTGCAGTATGAAACTCTAAGAGATTTGGGCAAGCAAATGTTATCATTTTATATGGCCCTACTTCTGTGTAGGTTATTCATGCTTTAGCTGAATGCAGGCCAATTGTAAAGCCGTCTTACTTTGAGGATGTTATAGGAGCAGGGGATTCAAGATCCACTCTTCCTGCAGCTGAAAGGTACAGCTTATGAGTCATTTTTTCCAAAGCTCAAACATAGGTGTAAATATATCTTAGTTTTCTGTTGGCATTAATCTCACAGACAAATTCACCAAGTCAGATAATTTGGTTTTTATCAAGCAAGATGATAATGTAAATTGGTCACCATAAAGAGTTTCTAAAGCTGATGTTTTTGAGGCTTAGCCTTTTATCAGAGCAAAGACTGCTGTCTGACCATAAAATACAATTGGAGAGGAGGTTCACAATGATCTTTGGATATAAACTATGTAACAAAAATATTATTTTTCCTTTCCAGCAAGTGTCAGAAGGGCTCACAGTAGATTTCTTTGCTTTCATGTCAAGCATAATTATAGTGTAAGGTTTTTATACACTGATGCCTACTATGGAGCAAAACTTCATACTAAAGACTTGATAGGTATCAGGCAATTATAGATTTATGTTTAGTTTGAGGTATTTTCCTGTTGCGTGTTGTGTTAGGTTCTCTTTTCCTTTGCTTTCAGCTTTATTTTGTATGCCCTCTACTGAGTTATCTTCAGGTTTCTTGAATTTTTTTTAATTCTTGTTATCCCTACATGCAGCTACCTTCCAGTCCTGAAGGAGGACACTATCAGTTCTCAAGATGCTAGTTTTCTTCCAAATGTGGCCAGAAAGAATTTGCTTAAAGGAAAAACGTTTATTTTCATCAGTAAAAAGCAGGTAATTCAAATCTGGATATGGTAACTGCGACTGTGGTGGTGACACTTTGTGCTCAGGATTTTTTGTGTATTTGTTAGTACAAGAGAGTACACCATGCTGTGGAATCCAGTGGTGGAATCACTTTATTGAGAGACAATCCTGGGAGTGAGAATAATGAGTTCTTGGTTTCAAGGAATGTTTGTGTGATGATGGTAGACACAAAAGATCAAAATACACTTCCTGTTGCTTCTCAGCAGTGGATTTCACATGTTACGGAAACTCTGAGAAGGTTGGTTTAGGCCCATGTTAGCTCTTAATAAATGTGTTGGTGCTGCTGTTGAGACTACAACAAAAGAATAGAATAAGGTCAATTAAAACACTCTGTAGGAAAGATATATTCTTCCGTTTTTTTCTTCTTGCTTTTCATCAAAATGATGAAAAGGAATGTGCAGTAATGCATTGATTGTGTTTAATCAATTTTTTAACTGCCTGGGGTTTACAAGAAACACTGGGTAACATATACAACAGGGATATGATCAATGTAGTTTTTATTATCTTGCTCAGTTTCTTCATTTAAGTCATGTTAGATCTCTATTTAAGTCATTTTTTATCTCGACATATCTTCTTGTTGTCATTAGTTACTGTATCGCTTAGTCTCAGATTTGAATTCTTTAGTGGGGTAACCGGTCGTTTCACCAACATGTCAGTTCGACAACGTCAGTTTGCCAATGTATGAGGTTGATTCACCAACATCTAATGTGAGTTCACCAGCACTTACTGTTAGTTTGCCAGCATCCAAAATAATTGTAATTACAAATGACCATAGGAATAAAATTTTACTTTTCAAATTGATGTATTTGCAAGTGTTCATACTTTTAGGTTAATATCATTTGAAATTGTTCGTTTTACTCTCAATAGCTATTTAACCACCCAAATGTTTTAAATTTAGTAAAAAGGTTTTGCAGTAGGTTCATACTCTCCTGGGGAAAAGCTGTGGATGGTTTTCAAAGTCTTTTTCAAACACAATCAGCTGTTGAGGAAATGAGAGGTTGGGGAAAGTGAAATGAACAATTTCAAACAATACATAACTAATACCTACAAACACTTGGGAATACATCAAAAAGTAAAATTTTATTCCTATGGTCATTTGTAATGACAATTATTTTGGACTTCGGTGAACTGACATTAGATGTTAGTGAATCGACCTCGTACATTGGCAAACTGACATTGGTGAACTGACACATTGGCAAAATGACTGGCATTCCTTTAGTGGAGAAGACCTCTTTGTAAAGAACAAGTTGCTGTTTTTGTGCGAAATCACATTTAAAAATTGTTATTAATTCATTATGTGTAGGTAGAAATAAGAAAACAAATTTAGTAACATGCTGTTCAAAAGAATACAGAAGGTATTTAAAAATTCCATGGAATCCTATTCATATGTCCTTTTTCTAACAGAAACGGATGTCGCCCTATTCCTGAATCTGAGCTAGGGTTGGCACTACTGTTTATATCTCTGGACAAGTACTGTAATCCAAGCATTGCAGCAGGTTGGAAAGTTGTCATGTTCCTAGAACTTTTGTGCCAACAAGGTTGCTTGCATTTGACTGTACTTCCTTTTTTTAATTATCAGTTCCACCTTTAACAGAGAATCTTGTGAGCCAGTCTTTTCAAGCTGCTGAAATAATGTCACAGAGAGTTTACTCTGAGCAATTTACTGCCCAGGAGATTAAGGTAATGCAGGGCCAAATTGTTTAGTAAGTGCTCTACCTGTAGGATGCTTGTATGTTGTGGCTTAATTGATATCTGCCAAGGAAAATAGAAGATTTAAGTAGTGCTTTTATGTTGTGATTCATCCAAGTGAGAGAGGCCCTGAAAAGGACTTTTATGCAATAGTGGCTGATATTTTGATATTTGAACCTGAAGTCATTATCAAAGGCAAGTAAATTAATCCTATGTCTCTAAGGGTGACTCTCACTCAGGAAAGCTGTTCTTTGTGGGACTGCCCTTGTTTAGATGATCAAAATACTCAATCAACTAAACCAGTCACTTTTACAGCAAGATTTCTGATCATTTGTCTTAGCTAGCAAAGAGTCAGACTACCATGCAAAAGGGCTGCCATCCCCATACTGTACTAACACTCTGGCTCTTAAATTATTTTATTGAGGAGAATATGTTGCCTTTACAATCACCTGAAAAAAAAGCTCTGACCCTTATTACATGGCCGGGACTAGCCTTAGTCTTGTTGACTGACTCCCAAAGTTGTAGGCATTTGCAAGAATTCTTATTAATTACAATTTAAGGGCTATAACACTGGTAGTCCTCAGTAAGTTGTTTTAAAAGTGCATGAAAATTTATTCAATGAGTGGGCTCCATGTCAATAGACCACTACTGTGAAAGTCACTTGGTACAATGAAATGTAGGTTCACTTTTGTTCTAATTTGAGAGGAATAGAAGGTTAGTGATGATGAGGTAAAAGGTCTGATGTCACAGGGACACCATCTGTCTGACTCATCACAGCCAGCCCAAGTGATTGGCTCACTGTTGTCACATGAGCAGACAATACCCTGATTGATTAGTTGTCATTTGAATTCCAGGCACATGAGAGTACTATGTTTGTCTGGTTGGCAATTTCAACAGTGTAAGCATGTGGTTGGTCACATGGCCACATGTCAAATGCTTATGTTGAGTCATGGAGTGGGATAGCTGTGACATGTAATGATTGCAGTACAGATATCTGAAACCTTCATCAATTGGCTGATGGGAGTGATAGATGGGTGAATATTATGTTGTCTTGTAAAAGTCAGGCTAGGAATGTCAAGTTAACAATTTCACGCAATGTCATTCAATCTTTTTTGTTCATAAATTAGTTCAAGAAACCCCCAATCCCTGTGAGGCATAATAATGAGGACAGAGCCCAAGGTTTAAATGAGCAGCAGAGCAGTGACATACTTAAGACAGTTGATACTGGAGAAAAGAGGTATGATCTTAGCTGTTTGTATGGAAGAAAAAAAAAAGCAGAAATTTCGCTTTGAACAGTTTTCCCCAAATAAAAGAGAACAGGATAAGTGTGCTCCTTTTGCCTGGAGAGAACCTTTGTGGGCCTGACTCTCAAATGTTCATCAACAAACTTGGTTGACAGAAATTGAGGCTTCAGGCCCATTGAATTAATCAAGTGGTAAAGTGACTTATTTTTGCGGACTTTCCAGGAATTCTGGTTTTTAAAATAAGAAAATATGGGGAAAAGAGGAACACTTTTCAACTTATTCATTTCATTGAAAGATTCTCAGTCAAAATCATCCTACCATCTTGGCTCCTGCCCAAGAAAACTGGGCCAGTTGTCCAGAGAAAGTGTCCTATATTTTACCATATGAGGTTGAACATTGCTTTTTGTAGTTTGAGTTAACATCCTTAAGTTGTTCCATTAATTTACCATTTGTACCATGCAATGCTGTTAATGATTTATCCAGTGAATATGCTTTAACTCTCCCGAAGCAATATACTCTTGAGTTCCTTAAGTTTTTTATTTTATTTTTGGAAATAAGACTTGTGTTTGTTTCAGGCCCATGAATAATGAAAGACTTGGAGACAGTTACAGTGTGTCGCCTGCAAAGAAAAGAAAAGTTATGGAAATGGAGAATTCCTTGAGTATGGTGGCTGAATCATTGGATGCAAGCAAACACGAAGAAAACGTTGGTGATGATGTTAAATTAGCAGTACCTGTACCTGACAGCATTGTTGCGGACAGCTTGGAGGTGAAACGTGACTCCTCCAGTGAGGGTGACTTAGAACCCCAGGACAGAAAAAAGGATCTTGTGAACAGCATAGTCAGTATTGCTGATAGTGTGGATGTTAGCGACAACTCTCACGTGACAGTAGATGAATTACTTGGTTGTGAGGAATTGTATCAAAAAGAGATTGAACAAAGTGGCACTTCGTGGCTTCGTACAAAAGAGGATTTAAAATCAAAAGAAGTTCGTAAAAAAGATAAGGACTTTACTTGTGAATTGGTGAAGCAACCTCTGGAGATGGAAAATCCATCTAGCTTAGAAGTACATAATAAAGAGGGTGCAGCTGATCTGTGGAAAAATCTGCATGTTCCAGCGGGGTACCTTTGCTCCAGGATTCCTCGAAGGGTTTGTATACAGTATGACTTGCATTCTTTGAACTGGATTAATGTCAGGTACAAGTTTTATGTTGAGATATTGAATAACAAGAATCACAGCAAAAGGATATTCGCGGAATTGTCTGGGAAGAAATCTAACCCTTCAAGCGTTTGCATAGAAGCTGTGAGCCCGACCTTGAGAAAGTGAAATGCACGAAATAATGAGCTGGTGTTTGGCAGAATTTAGGGCAAAATCTACTGAAAATGACGAACAGAAAGTTAGTGCGTCTTAACTGATAGAGAATTTTCTGAATTCGCATTCATTTCCTAAGATAAGGTAATGCTTAGATCAAAATACTTCAGCAAAATGAGTTCATGTACAAGATACCATCCAAAATGTTTTCAACCTGTTTATCAGTGGAATATGAGCAAATTTCGGAGGGATTCTCTTCCAAATTTTGCCTTTGACATGTCCTAGTCCTTTTCTGTTGAAAAAAGTCCTGTGGCATTTATTGCTGATGCTTCACGTCAAAGTTGGTCGTCTAACCAAAACCAACCTACCACAGGCTCGTTTAATACTAACTTCAGGCCAACAAGCAACTTTACTTTGAAGTTGTAAAAATGATAAGTACTGTTGTGTTAATTTTGTTCAAATAAAGTAGCTATAGTTTTGCCTTGCAATGTGGTGCGAAGAAAGCTACGTTATCAAACGTTTTTCATAGGTGAGCAGAAACGACGTGTTTGAAGATGACGCGTCTCATTTACCGAGGAACTTGATGGTAGTTGATCAGATGTCACTTGTGGTGCGAAGACTTACTTCTGTTGCTGCTGTTAAGGAGACACAACAGAGTACCACTAACAAGAATTTCAAGAAATTTAAAAAGGTTAGTACGCACAGCTTCTAATCCCAAAGCAAATGAATTTAGGAAAGTTGGTTTCACCTGTTCTCGCTTTGTTTGTACACCAGATTGGGTCATTCACTGCAGTAACGTTCTATAAATCAATACAGCGCTAACGAATGGGAAATACATTAATAAAACTTCAATCCTTATCTTCACTTTAGGGTTTGGGATTTTTTTTTATTTTTCTTGTGCAACAGCTTTGAAGGGGGTTAAGTTTGTGTCTAAAGGAAGTAAGTAAGATACTGTGATGCTGCATTATTGAATGTTGTAACAAGATCGTTTGGTTCTATGAACTGAGTAGATAATGTAAATTGGCCGCTGTGAAGAGTTTCTCAAGCTAAAATTTTAAGCGTTAGCCCTTCGTCAGAGCCAGCTCGCAGTATTGGCTTTAAAAAAATCTTTACGGTGGCCAATTTTCAAAATCAACTCAGTTGATAAAACCAAATTAACGTTTGTGTGGTTCTACCTTAGTGCCAGTGAAAACAAAGGTGTGTAGATATATACAGTAAAACTATGTGTAGAAGTGAATAGAGAAATTACATGAAGCCTGAATAAAATGGCGATGTATTAAACGACGACGAGGTAGAACGTTTAACCCAAATTACTTATCTTGCCTTTCATCCCGATTTAAACCCACGTCCCCTCTCGTCTTTTAACTAAGATAAGGAGAAGCCGCTTTGCCGGTGCATGTGCTTTTCTAATGAAAAACTAAGGACAAATATAATTCCTCACGTGGCCTATACTATTTCCCTATTATGAGACTTAATTGTAAATGAGGCAAGAGTGGAAAAGAAATCTCACAAATGAAAAATTTGTTTTCTGTGAAGCAATCATACCCAGGCTCTCACAGCAGTCTCCCGCGCATCATTGGTGGAAGTGATTTGACTGTGCACCAGACCGCTGAGCGCTTGGATACCGACGAGTGGTTCGTGGAGGCGAGAGAGGTGCGACTTATTACTTGTCAACACTGTAACTGGAAACAATAAAAGGGTAATTGATAAGTACGATCTCTTGTTTTATTTCATATCAGGCGGACGTTGAACGCCAAAGAGAAGAAAGAAGGGCAGACGAACTGTTCAGGTACTATAAAGAGAGATATCCTTCCCTGGAATCATGCCAAAGATGTTTTCCGGAAAATGGGTTATATTCCAAGGCCTTCTGGCCCTCGTAGATTTGTTACAAATTTGTTTCTGTCAACTCTATTACGACTCGTTACAGCCAATCGTTATGTGCGACGATAGCGTACTTGAAAAATGCGGAGGCCTTATCAGTATTTTAACAATGCACAGCAATCAAAGCGTATATCACTAGTTCTTGGGCAAACACGCCAGACATTTTCTTTGTGATATATTCGTCGTATGTTTTATGTCAGTTTATGACCCCACCCGCTTCTACCAATTATATCAAATTTTTAGAAGGGAGATGAGAGTTATTTGAGAGGTACACGCCTTATCCCTTACTATGATCACTCTATTTGGAGTAGTTCTACCATACAAAAGATTTCATCAGGTAGCCGTTTTGTTATATGCACTTCTGACCTTCTTTTGGTTAATGGACGATCTCTGCTACTAAGCAGTTGTGTAAGGTTTCCACTCCCTGCCTTCTAAAGAAGTGTTTTTCATTTTCTTTAACAGATGGGAAGACAAGCCCACCAAAGTTAGAAGAACAAGGAGATAATTTGATTATAAATCTCCCGCTTAAGTCTCAGAGTAATTCCACAACTTATATTCCTTATATGGGCTATGTGTTCATTAAAATCCAAAGGATTCAAGTGAAAATTAGTTTCATTAAATACGTATCTAAAACGTTTTAAAAGAGACAAAAATAGAACTGAAGTGAACAATTGTTTCTGTTAATTTCATCCTTTTTTTGTTTTGTTGTTGTTGTTTTTTTTTTTTGGAATAGTTTATTTATTCTATTAACTTCATTTTATACCCTTTCATAACTTGAAATAAACTATTCTCGAACTTTTGCATTCAGCTTTATCTCTTGTGCTCTTTTACAAAGGATTGTTTTGCCTTATTGTGCTATAGTAGGTCTCTATTTTTCGATGTTTTATGTATAGGACGCGATAGCAGGGCGCCTAAAGAATTCTGGAATTATAACTTTTTCTTTATTATTTTGAATCAGAAAAAGAAACTCCCATTTCCTTGAAAAACACGACTTTTTTCTCATTTCGGTTTTTCTTTAAGTTTTTTTTTTTAACAAAGCGACGTGAGTGGTAGCAGCGCCGGACTGCTTTTTCTGGAACCGCTCACGTCAGCTGGTACTATGGTTTTCTTCGGGATTGCGCTAGCGGGGTCGGACGGGTCCTACGTTTTTGCGCGAAAGCTCACCTGGCGGCAATTTATTGTTGTTTATATAATGAATAGAGGATATTACATGGCCGCTTGGGGATACGAATTTTATCTTCGAGTGCTGTAAGTATCTCATTCGTTCGCTTCGCTCACTCGCGAGAGATACTTTCAGCACGAGAAGATAAAATTCGTGTTCCCCAAGCGACCATGTAATTCTGTTTATTTTGTAGATACTGATGAAACTTCCACATAAAACAACTTTTTTTATTCATTTTCGAAACAACAAAGTAGTGCAATTAAAGTTGTCACCTATCGCAAAATGCCTGTCACAAAAATGTTGTGAAACTCGGATATAAAGTTATAAAGGAGAAATAAAGACGATAATAGTCATATTTTCCGTTCCAAAAAGAAATTTCAAGAGAACCGACCGCACGCCTGAGCGGGAAGTTCTCTTGCAATTGGCTTATCATGTTAGTAACCATGGCGACACCAATATCCTCACACGTGAAAGATAATCAAAGGCTCTATGAGCCAACTCATGAATTGGATAAGCCAATGTAATTTGTGTCGTCAATAGAAAGGGGTGTTTGATTTCCATACGAAAAGTTTGATTCCGTACGAATCGTTAGACTGGTAAATGTCCATTATGAGGAATATGATGTGAAACTAAATTAGGCCTCAAAGACAGAAAATATGGCCTGATTAGGATTTGGTGCAAGAAAGTCACTGTTCCAGATTTTACCGTAAAGGTTTGTGAAAAGAAAGTTCAAAAGGGTGCTGTTTTGTTTACCATATAACTATTGTTCCAATTGAGCTCTGTATTTACTTGCGATGCAAGCATAGGGATAGGCATGTAAAAGCTTATAGGGACTTTAAGCAAACCACGACGGCTACGGCAACGAGAACGTAGAACAACAATAAATCTAATTGGCAGAACAATAGCTCAGCACGTGCGTTTTAAAACTTTGTACATTTCTTAGCCGTCCTTTGCAAAACAAAGACGTGAAATCACCAAAATTTGCGTCGTCTGCGAAGCGAAACCGTGGCGGCAAATTATTTTGATTTACATTTGGAACTCAACGCTACTTGTATGCGTTATGTTGAGTTTGAGGTCTGGCGCCCTATGAGACGGTAAACACATGCAGCCATTTTCCAAATTCTAACTGAAAGTAGAAACTCATTTTTTAAACGACGTCTTCCGTGGCGTTGCCGTCCTGACTGCTTAAAGTCCCTTATGCGCAGGATGACCGGTCATGGAACGCACGGACATAAGGATAAGCATATATGCATAAGATTATCAAAACGTTGCCTTCTTTTTATGCTTATACTGCCGTATAGTTAAGACTTGGTTGGCATAAGCATAAGGATAAACATAAGCGAAAGACTTTCAGGCAATCAGCAAGCACTATACTGCTTATACCAACCATGTACCTATTTAACATAACATCGACTGAGCGCTTGTGCTCGTTTATGTTGCAGCTATGCCCACCTGCGTGGGCTTGTTATGTTTTTGCTTGTTATGTTTATGCTTACGCTTGTGTTGCAACTGAGTACCGCGCTTGAAGTCTGTTTCGCACTTCTGAGATAATTAGGGACTTTAAGCAGTCAGGACGGCATAGGGCGCCAGCTGACCTCAAACTCAACATAACGCATACAAGTAGCGTTGAGTTCCAAATGTAAATCAAAATAATTTGCCGCCACGGTTTCGCTTCGCAGACGACGCAAATTTTTAAACAATTTATTTCGCATTAGGATGAGGGGTTACAATGATTAAAAATTACTCAAGAAAAAATAAAGAAAAAGAAAAACCTTACACAATTGACACTGCCCGCAAGTAGCACAGGCTAGTCGCGGCGGGCAGTGACAACAATTTGTTAAGAGTCTAAAGCAAATTATAAATGAAAAGATCATAACAGCTTAAGTATGAGAAAAAAAGAAAAGAAAAAGAACAGCAGATAAATATATGCACAAATATATAAAATAATTAAATTAATTAAATAAATTCCGTGATCAAAAATTTATATGTACAAAGTGATTAAGCTGTATATTTGAGCAAAGACAGCGGAGCTTAAATTTCGTATGACGAAACATACACAGTGCGAGTTACACCATTGAAGAAACAGCATTGATTGATTGAACTTGAGGTTATTTCACTGCAGTTCCCACTTGTGAACCACTTTCCAACGTCGATACAGCTCCAGGCTGTGTTATGCCTCGTTCTTCAAAGCCTCCCGACACATGTAAATAAGGTGGACGGGTATTCTGAAGTTGCTACGGACTATCAGCGAGCAGCGACTCGAGTCGTTTGAGCCCGCGGTTGAAATAACTAAAAGAGCAGCGTTTTAAATGTAAAATTAATATTCAGATAAAGTTTCAAAAAAAAGGTATTGCGGTGCCTGAGTGGCCTTCCGGTAAAAAGTAGTGCTGAAGATATCGTTCTTAGGGTACTCACGTAAGTGGTTCAAATCCGCCGCACTCGAGTGAATTTTGCGTTTTGCTTAACTTTTTTTCTTTGTTTTCTGTTTTCTTTTTCGGACACAAATATCATTTTCCTGGATATATTAATATATACATTCAAAATAAGAAATATTGACGCCATAAATAAAATATACGCTGCAAGAGATAAAAGTGTATTCGGAGATTGGGCATACCTTTTTACTCTTTCAAGATTATCATTGGCTTCTTTTTCACCCCAACACTATTTTTAGCAACAAAGGTCGCCATTTCGTTTGTTTATCACTCGCCAAAAACTATCAAATGCATTCAAAAGCCTAAAATAGAAAAAAGTTTACAGGAATCGACCAACCGAGGGAGCGAGCGAGCGAGCGAGCGAGCGCCATTCATCACATCATACCTACAACTCGCTCTTGCGCATGCGCGCAATTCACGACTTAAAAATAATATCTTCAATGCGCGCGAAGAAGATACGGTTTTTTGCAAAAGGAAAAATCCTGGTATTTCATCAGTATCTATATAATAAATAGATGATATTACATGGGCGCGCGGGGATACGAATTTTATCTTCGAGTGCTGAAAGTATCTCTCACGATTGAGCGCAGCGAACGAGAGAGAGATATTTTCAGCACGAGAAGATAAAATTCGTATCCCCAAGTGGCCATGAAATGTTCTGTTTATTATATAGATACTGATGAAATTTCCACATAAAAGACAACTTTTTTTAATCATTTTCGAAACAGCAATTGGGTAATTATGTTGGTAACCATGGCCACACCAATATCCTCACACGTGAAAGATAAAAATAGTATCTTCACTGCGCGCGGTGAAGATATGATTTTTAGTAAAAGGAGAAATCCTGGTATTTCATCAGTATCTATAGAATAAAAATAAATATCTTCTTGTTGATTCAATCACAGGTTTGAAGTGAGCTATTAATAGTACCTTTTGTTTTCAGCAAAGTACCAGTTCTTGCGATTTCTCACTGCAGGCCATGCCACTAAGTGATTCTAAATAAAACCTCTCCCTCCTCCCCATCCACCCGCGTACCGCTTAGACGCGAGGTGATTCGTCATTGCGGGCACAAAACTCTGGTCAGCAATACTACTGAGTATGCGCACATTTCCTTGTGAAGAAACTATCGGGGTAATGGCGACGGATTCGGACACGAATGCTATCGCCGATTTTGATATAGATGAAGTTATAGATTGGGACAAGCACGATATTCCTTCAAAGGTCTGTTAGGTGTTCACTAACGTAACTTTTTACGTCGAGAAACAAATCACTTCCCTATAAATAAATCGGTAAGACTCGATCAAAGTTAAACACCGAAAGACCTTCTAGAAAGTCTGTCGCTCCCAGCTTTTGCGGAATCCTGGAAAGCGGCTGTGCCTCTTCGAGAAAAGATTCCTCAACGATCGTTCATAATTTCACTATGGCTATTGGACGATCAAAGTCTCGTCGGTTTCTAAGTTTTTAGAACTGCTCTCGTTTTAATTTTCCTTTTTCTATGCGTGCATGAATTTGAAAACATACAAATGACGCCAGAGGGGATTCGAAACTGTTGACAAGAAAGTGACGAGGACTTTGTGAAAATCCCCCTAAAAAGAATTGTCCCATTTTTCTGAGAACAATGATTTTCCGAGAATGTGGAAAACTGTTTGCTGCTGGATTTGATCGCAAGGGAAGCTAAGCCGTCCAGCCGCATTACGGAACACAGTTGAAAAATTACTTGATGCGGACGAAGCTGTGTTTATTCAGGAAAAGCCGAATTAACACGCGGTTTGACGGTCATGTTCTTTTAGAGAGGAAGTTACAGATGGAGTTTTGTGATCGGAGAGCACCTTAACATGTGAAACGTTCCATCAATTATTCATAAAATTCTGCATTCGCTGTAACATCTAGCTAGGCGTAGAATTTATCATCAGTTAACATCTTGTTACATCGAGTTTCACTGAGATTTTTTTATTTAATTTTTGTTCGTGCGAGCCGAAATATCATCAATAAGATTGAACGTTTTGATTGGATTTATTTTTGTTTTAATTATAAAGTGGGGATACTTGTGATACTATGCACTGTTGCTCTGCTACAACTCCTTTATCATTATAAGTACAATTGCGATGACTGTTGTTTTATGTTCTGACAAATGTGCTACTTTTGATATAACGATCATACTCTGGACATGGAATTCTGGTTGTGTACCACATTGTCAACTTACCAGATGCTAGATGAATATGTACCTTTTTGAGAATAGATCTTTCTGTTAGTCCCTCGTAATCACTGATTTCTTTTTTATTTAAAACTGACAACTTCACTGATTTTCCCTGTTTGGAATTGTCAAAACAGAACATACTACCATCATCTTTGGTTGGATTTTGATAAAGATGCGAAAATAGAAAAATCTTTGATAGTGATCTTAACATGGATTTGATGGAGATCTTAATGTTGTATTTTCTTTGTGATTAGGACATTGAGTTTGACCACCTTCAAAGTTTGAATGTAGCAGCATCCAATGTTGTATCAACACCCACTACGCAATCATCAGCATCAAATTCTCGGAACAGTGGAGGAAATGAAGGTCTGGTCCTGGACAGGAGCTTGCATCACAGCCGTGACCCTGGAACAGCTATTGTCAGTTTACCTCAAGTAAGCAGCAAGTCTTTTCTTTCGAAAATATGTTTATTACTTCCTGTATGTGTTGTTTTGTCTCACAACTGGATCAAATTTGACTTCTCATTGTAATATCAATGTGTTGCCAAGGAAACCAGTGATGAGCAAATAGAATCAGCAACTGTAAGAAAATTTCCAGTATGCATGTTTCTCTCGCATCACTAATTAACAGTCATATGCGTGGGCAACTTGTAAATCTGTTAAGTTTTGTAGGAGTAAGAAGAGTAAAAAGCACAACCAGGAGATTTCATGGTTAATTTTTTTTTTCTTTTCTTTTCTAAGGTTCCACAAGCCTCTGCTATAAATCCAGTATTTCCTGGAGACCCTAGTTCTTTGTTAAATGATATCCGTCAAGAGTACCTTCATGCACAGAGTCTTGGTGGACGTTCTAGGACACCACCAACTCCAACTTTTCCATCAGAGAACTTTGATTTACCTCCAATTACGCCACTAGGATCAATGCATGGTCATTCAACCTTTCCTGTTGGTCAGCAGCCCCTGAGAATGGCCCTTTTGGCAAATCTCAATAGGCCAACAACAGTCCAACCACCAATGCCCTCATTTGTGCAGACAAACCTCCCTCCATCCTTGAACAGTGTTAGTATGAATACTCAGCTTCAGTCAATTGGGGGTGACTCCAATATTGAGCAACTCATTGATGAAATTGTCGAGCGAGATATGCCTCAAGGTGTCAGTGAGCCAATAGTTTTCACACCTCAAGTTCCACAGGAGCCAAATCCTTCTACAGCACATTTACAGATGGCATCGAATGCCTTACAAAAGGGCATTTCCACAGGACCTGTTCGCTCATCAAGTCCTGGACAGTTGTCAGTTGCTCCAACAGTTCCAGGAGTAAAAAATACATTACCTCTTGGAGTAGTAACAGGAGGAAGCCCTCTAAATAGTGCCAGTAGTCCAGGGAGTCCACTGGCATCATCAAGAAGTCCAAGTCCCAATATAAAACAAACAAACCATGCTGGAAAATTGTCTGCTTCAGTAAGGTCCACAAATCAATCTGTGAGACACCCATCACCCAGTATGCAGCCTGGCTCTCCGCTGCAGAATATGGGGGGGTTGTCTCCTTCTCAGTCATCAGTAAAAGCCACAAGGACATATACTTCGCATAGCCCCCAGATTCTAACAAGTTCACAGATGCTACAGATGGCTGTTCCATCAGTTGTTGCATCTTCAAGCAGCAAAGGTGGATCATCTCTTTCTCAATTTGGGGTAAACTCGGCAAAGCTTACAACAAATAGTGTTCCTGTTAAAAGTAATGTGGAAGGAACAAGTGTGAATTCTCAGAGTTCTAGAATTACCATGTCAGCACCTGCAGTTCAATCACCTAATCTACAGTTGCAGGGAGAAAACATAGCTACTCATAATATGGGTGTTTCTGGTACAAATCCCAACAACTTGTCTGCACAGAAAATTTTGCAAGGGACTATTATAAACCCAATTGGTACCCAGGCTGGTGTAAAACACAATCAAACTAATCCGTTACAAGCTTTCACATCAAACCCTGCATTGTTGAGTCAGCTTGTGAAAGCCATTGGACAGCCCAAGCAACAGGGAGCTACTAGTCAGACTGTAGCATCAACAGGAAATATTCAGACTGGTCAACCACTTATTTGTTATGTTGTTCCACAAAACCCAACATCAGGAGCTCAGAGTTCACAAGTCACCAAATCATCTCTTCCTGTAACAGCATCAAATCAGCCTGTAAAAATGATTTTAGTTAATGCAAATTCAACTCTTAAATCACCTGTGTCAGTGAAACAGCAACCAATGAAAATGACATTAATGAATGCAGCTAACCCTGGTTTGAATTCCAAGACTGTGTTACCTTTTTCTCAGCAAGGAGGAGCTAATGTTCAACTGGAAGCTATCTCAAATCCAAGCATTACTAAAATATCCTCATTTGCAAAATCTGATCCTTTATCTGTAAGTGGAGTTAATGGTGAAACAATCATGGTGCAAAATAATGCAGAACCCTTTATGCAGTTGGGTACAACAGGGCAAAAGATATCTCCAGGGTTGTTTGGAAATAATCCACTTGGTAAACAAAGCTCAAATACTGTTGGATCCACACAGCCAAGTAGTATACCTCTGCAACAAACACCTTTGCCAGGTAGTGGTAATGTAGTTCAGATAACATTTGTCAATGAGGCAACAGCAATTAGTCAAGTGGTTGCTGCCACTCCCACATCTACATTGTCATCAACATCAGGTGCAAGCCAGGCTCTGTCACCAGTGAACATCAAACCATCTGTGTCAGGCTTTGCAGAAGATCAGATGTCATCACCACAAGTTGCATTAGGTTCTAGCACAGAGCCAATAATTAGTGGGAATCTCCAGGACAGTGATGATGACGATGATGATGATAGTACACCTTTATCGCAAGTTGCAGAAAGCCTAAAGAAGGTGACTGGTGCTAATGATGTTAAGAGAAAAAAAAAGAAAAAGAAAGATAAAGGAACTAAACGAAAAAAAAGAGACAAAGATAGTCTGGAACTTAACAAGTAAGTGCATGAGTAACTGGCTAACAATGGAACCTGGTGATTGTGCTTGAACAATGTGGTAAATACCAGATCATGCATTTGTTGCCTAAGGTTAAGGAAATATCCATTAGAGTGAGTTTACTCAATGCAAATTATAGGTACATGTTTTCTGGGAAACTTACTCAGCTGCTTTTCTCATCTTTTTGTATTAAGACTTTTTAGGGCTAATCATAAGATGCTACTTTACTGGTTTTAATGAAGTTATTCTGTCCTTACAGTAAATGTTTGAATGTTGTCTCTAAACCTTTTTATAAACTGATATTTCTCATATAATTTCTTGTTGGTTTTAGCATAATTCACTAGAAATACACAGCCAAAAAACTCTCATCTCTAATTAATGGTCTTTATCATAAAAGTATGTGTATTATACTTGGAAGGGAGTTTTTGTAGATTAAAAGTTAACTTAGTCAGATTTCTTCTTTATTGTTTAGGCCTCTTACAGCTTATGAGCTGTTCTTCAAGGAGACACAGGCAACCATTCGCTCAAAAAACCCTGCGGTATGTGAATCTTTGTACATTTTTATGTCAAACACTGGTGCAACACAAAGTGATATTGATTGGACTTTTTGGAACAGAAAATATAAGCATTATTGTCTTATTTCTCCTTTATAACTTTATATCTGAGTTTCATAACATTTTTGTGGCAGGCATTTTGTGATAGGTGACCACTTTAATTGCACTATTTTGCTGTTTCGAAAATGAATAAAAAAAGTTGTGGTTTATGTGGAAATTTCATCAGTATTTATAAAATAAACAGAAAGTATCTCTCATGAGTGAGTGAAGCGAATGAGTGAGAGATACAGTACTTGAAGATAAAATTCATATCCCCATGCAGCCATGTAGTATCCTCTATAAATTCAATGTTAAATTTCTAACAGGCTCAGTTTGGAGACATTAGGAAAATTGTGGACCAGATGTGGGAAAACTTAACTGAAAACAACAAAAAGGTATAATGACCCCACTGCTTTGTTGCCTGGCCTTTTTACTGTTTCTCAGCAGTTCTTTACTTGTAGACTGTCTTCTCTCAGGCTGTTAGCTCTATTCTTGCTTTCCTGTTGCTGTAGTTTGTCAACACATTTTAGCTGATTAGCAACTCTTAGCTTGATTGGCATAGAAAAGTATATTTTTAAAAATAGAGAAGGCTGTTTGCACTCAGTGATGTACTCATTCCGGGTTTGAGTATGTTCTAGGGGCTCAGCTACTGTTGCTGAAGGGGACCTTGCGTATTTGGTGGAGATTTAAAATTTCTTTAGTTGTCTAAACTATATAAAGATGGAATTTTGAAAAGTGATGAACAAGTTAGTCAAGTTAAATTTTCTTTCTTTCTTTCTGGTCATTGCAGTTTTGAGGCACCACCAGATTACATGCTATTTTCGCTTGCATCAGTCCCACTGCAAAAGCTTTTACTTCACAATGGCAACATAAATCCTGTTGTCATCATTCAAATGTTTTAATACCACTAATGGAGATGCATATGCATGGCTCCATTCCATCCTTCCTTTATATTTTTTTCTTTCTTTCTTTTTTTTTTTTGTGAATAGTAAAGTGTGATTTTAGATTGTGAATCAAGGATAGAGGTGAACCACAAGACATATAGCACTGCCATGTTGAATTACTTTGAAACATAAGATAATATTCTGCAGCATTTCCCAGTCACAGGCAGCATTATCTCAAATAACTTGTTAATTAAACTGTCTAGTAGCTTCATGCAGTGGTTGTCGTGAAATGTAACTGGCCTTATCAATTAGATGAAGGCAGCAGATATATATGAGGGTTTCATTGATTTCAAATCACTTGTATGTATAGGCTTTGCAAGAGAAAGCACAGCAGGAATATAAAAAATCACAAGAGGAACACAAAGCTAAAACGTTCTTTCAAGAGGTAGGGTGCATATCAAGAAAAAATCTTCGTGAAGTGTTTCACTGTGATTTTGAATTTGGTTTATGCTAGTATGTCACTGTTTTGAGGGATAGAGATTCATTATTAAGTGAAGTGCCACATTTATGGCTAGTTACATTTGATTCTTTTTATGTTCTAAAATCCTGTTTTTTGGATTGAAAAGTGTAGAATACCGGCATGTTAGTTTGTCAGTTCTTAAGTTCGGTGTCATCTTTGTTGGTCAGAGAGGATTTGTTTTAGATTTCCTCTAGAATTATTACAAGCATGACTAATGTTCTCTGTTCCTTTTGAAACAGGAAGAACCAAGTGTAAAACTCAGGAAGAGTGATAGAACAGATTCTATACAATCACCCAGTGTGGATGTACCTGTTACATTGGAACCTAACAAAGACACTCCTGCTGTGACTGTCAGTAAACCCTTGAGCCGTACTCTAAGTCAGACTCCTATGGCTGGAAAGCCAGTAGCAACTGTACCTCCAATGGCAGCTAGCAAGGCACCAACCGGCACAACAACTCAGTCAACAGTCAACAACCCAGTCTCTACAAAGACCAAGGTCAGTGTCTAAGCAATGGAATAATCCCAATTTATGCAAAAAGACAGTCTTTTCTGGAATACTGGACGGTATAATTTTTTTTATAGTGTGTTTGTGTGTGTGCATATGCGTGTGTGTGCGTGCGTACTGTGTGTTTGCATGCTTGAGTGTGTGACAACTGGAGCAGTAGCTGTTACTGGGTGGGGTTTTGGAAGTGACATTGTGCATAGTTGAATTTGAAGTTCATTCGAAGACAACATTCAACAAGTCATGTTGCTCTCAGACTGTAGCTGGAAGTAAACTGTAAACTATTAAGAGTTTTTTTTGTTTAGGAGAGCCAAAAAATATCTAGTTTCTAAACATATTTCTCTTTCAAGTTATTACAATCAAATTTTAATTGCCTGGACATTTTTTCATGGAAGGGTTATTCCCCAGGAACTAATTTCTCACAACTTGATTTTCTATCAACAGAAGAGCAAAGTTACAGTGAAGCCAATAACTCAACGAATGTGTTTGTGCAATGGCTGCAACAAGCCAGCAAGTACAACAAAGGAACGTGGCACTCAATACTGTAGTAATGAGTGTATTGTCAAACACTGCAGGTACATATCATCAAATTAATTTGTATTAATTATCTTTGGAGTGACTTCATTGTTCTTTCTTGTGGATTAATAAGGGTTGAAGGGCTTGCATTGCTTCCCCTCTCCCCCCCTCCCCCCCCCTCTGCAAGGTAGTGGGTATTGATCAGGGCAAATTTTGTTGAACTATTTCCCTTGCAGGAGGAGGAGGAGAAGCAATGTTCCTTCAGAATTGTTGCTTTATCATCAATCAGGATTCCAATCTCATTAGGAATTACTTGCTCTCTACAAGGGAAACTGCTTGTTATCGTGAATCAAAATTAACTTATTTAAATCATGTGTGCCAGTCAAACAGCAACCTGTTAAAATGACTTTGACAAATGGGAAGAGCCTTTGTTTGTTTGTTTGAGTTCTAACTTTCTTGTTTTGGTTTTAACCAAGAGAAGGTGATTAAAACAAATTGCAGCTTTACCAAGTACCGTAACTGCACTTTCTTGTGGCAGATTTTGTCTTCACTTAAATGAACTGTCTTCATCTTGTTCCCCTGTCTTTAGAATGGTTTTCACTTTGTGGGTTGAACAGAGGAACATGAAGTCAGACACCAGCTGATACAGCTCTTATTCTTAAAAAGTTCAAAATGGTCTAGCGTGTTTAGATTTAAAAAAATCATCTTTAAAGAGAAGCATAGGCAAACTGAGTTATTTATTGTAAAGAGTGAGGTTACTGTTAAAATAGTGCAGTTGATTGATGTGATTGTCAATCCCTGCACATACTAAGGTTTTTTTTTAGTTATAAGTATTGTTATAGTAAGCACCAATTAAAGGTGAAGAAGTGTATGTCACAAAGGTGTAATTTAGATCAATAGGAAAGAAGATTTTGTTCATTTCATATTGTACATGTTATAAGGTTAGTCAGTTTGTAATTCCCTGTCACACTATTTAGTCAATTAATAAAATTAATTGCGAGGGGATGGTTCTTCTTTGTCCTTATTGACTTGCTTTTCTTTAATGCAGCAATTAAATCAGTGTAAATTTAAGCATGGGTGAACTACTTGAATTCTGTGATAGTAAAACAAGCAACAAAGGAACCCTGAAAAGTTTTACTTGTAATCAGTGGTGAATAGGAAAAGAGCAATGATTTTTTGGACAGTTCAGTGGTGGTATTTTGAATTAGGAAACAACCTCGAGATATGATATATTAGCTTTTACTGGTGGTGTCTTCCATACGTTATTGTTGATATTTGTTAGTGATATTGAATGCTAAGGAACATTACCATTCTCATACCATTTTATGGTTCCCCAGAGACTTTACATACATAGTATTCAACTACTAAACTGACTGAGATGAGTTTATGGATACCATCTGTTTCAAATCTGCCACAAATTTGAGGGATGATCTATTGATCAGGAACAAATGAATGTGTTTCACTATTATCCATCATCCCAAGAGGGTTTCTACAATTTTCAAACATGATGTTCAAGTTATGTATTTCCATAACTATTCTTACTTAATTTCTGTCTACATTGCAGTGTCCATAGTTAAATTCTTGGCACAATGGAAGACAATTATTAACAAATTAGTTTACTCTGTAAGTCTCAAAGTAGGGTATGTAGTACAATTCTGTACTTTTCAATGATGGTGATGAAAGGTATAGGGTTTGTAAAGGGTATCTCCCTTTCAGCTTTTATTACCATAGCAAAAAAGTTTTATTCAAATCAAATGAAGTTGGCCTATGAGCTATTTTTTCTTAGAGATGCACTAGTTTGCACCTTCTTGGTACTAGTTTGCAACACCGCCCACATTGTAAACATGAAAAATGATGTACATTAATATATTTAGATCACTCAACAGTTATAAACAGTACAGAGAGAAAACTACATACTTGTTGACACTCCTCAAGTTTAATACATTTACACCATGATTGTTAAAATATATATATAATATCTACAGGGTATTTGACAGTACTACTTTTGAGATGGCAAATTATACTACTGAACAGTTAAAACTACATGCCAATTCTATGCAAAATATTTGAAGTCTTTGAGTGAATTGAGTACATAAGAAACAATGAATGGGTAAACACATCTGATATTTTTGTGTGACATATGATGCTTTGAGAGAGTAAAAAATAAAAGGAATACTCGGGGTCAAAAGACTAAACTTCATAACCTTCCTAGACTGGTCACTGTATACTAATATATCCCTTAATTTAAGTTGTCCAAAAAATATCAGTTGATGGATGTAGCTAGTTAGACACTCCTGAAACTGTTAAAAAAATGAAGAATGAATGAAATGTTATAAATGATAATATGGATTGATGCTCAGTCTTCATCAATTGGATTAACTCCTTCCATTCCCAATTCTTCAGAGGAGGTCCCTGGCTGACCGTTTGCATCTGTTACCTGTGGTTTTTCAGTGGAATCTTCATTACTTGCACCATCTTTAGGAAAGAACTGTCCAATGCCTGAAAATATATCAATACATGCGCTGACATAAATCACTGGAGCGCTGACACTGCATACTAGAGCTACATACCTTTTGTTTCAAAAAGTGCTTAAAGAGCCTAATCATAAACTGGCATTTTGATTGCCACCACGTATGCCAGTGTAATATTAGTATCACACAACCACTCTGTTTGATGAGAGGCAACTCCACCATACACAGCCCCATGCAATGCTTCATGTTCTCCTGAATGTTTTCCAGCATTCAGCTTTACTCCTGGGTAGAGCATGGGCGTAAACCCATCTTTTCATTCTAGGTCCAGCAGAGACATGCTATAGGGGACCTCTTCTCCTCCCTGATTTGTTATTATTCAAATCCAACCTGCTAATTATATTACTACTACAACCCCAACACATGAAGCAGTAATGAGAGTACCAGACGAGTAATAAGGAGGACCTGGCCAACTGATGTTGCATGGAATTTCAGGCTGCAATCCTTGGTAATTTTAACATTTGCAAATCTGTAAGATTTTATTTCATAGACTCCCAATTCATGATGTTCAAGGCTAAATCCACTCATCTGCAAATCTAGTTATTCCCTCTTTAGGGGAATAAGACTCAGGGGTTTAAAACGTTTGAAGAAAGCATCAGACTCTGCAAAAACATGCGTCTGTGAGTTCACTAAAACCAAAAGATAACTATGTTGACCAGAATAAATATCAAATTAATCAGCAGAACCGCAGTGGTTGCCAGCGTTTTTTTAAAACCCCTGAACTAGTTAATGTGTAATTTAGCTTCTCATATCTCTTCTGAATCCAATTGACCTCCTGCTGATACGATTTTTTGTAAATCTATTAAAAGAAATAACCCAAACCATATAGTTAGAATAGAATCTGAGAGGTGGGATGTTAACACAGGATTTTTTTTAACCAGGGAGAAGACAGAGTAAAACTGCGAGTCTTAAAGGTCAGAGGTCAACAAAAGAGCATGTAGGGTGGGATAATGGATAGTTCCCAAAACTTAACAAGGTTTTATGCAATCACACACAACTACCCAAGCAATGCAATCCCAAACAAGCCAGGTTTTAGGAAGTGAATTATTGTCATTTTTCCCACCTTCCTATAAAAATAAAAGAAAAAAGGATTAGAAACTGATATGTATCCTTGACTGCTTTCTGTTGCAGGAATTTACCTTTTTGCCATTTGGGGGATGGCCACCACTTGACAGGATTTCCTCCACTGTTCTTGTTCTTGCCTCCTCCTGAGTTGTTTGGTGAACCAACAGATGATGATGAAGCACAAAATTGTTTACGAGGAGCTTTGGCACCAACAGCTGGGAAAGCAAATTACATAATGTGCAACAGTCAGAACAGTGATCCGTTACTAAATTTTGAACACGTTTCCAAAATGATTCCTCCAAAGGCTCACTGAACCTTTGGTCACATGGTCTGAAAATTTAAATAGCTGTAATATTGCCAAACTAACCTCAGTGGTTGAGACAAACCGTTTCCCTAGTTAGTTGGGCTAGTTTTAAGGAGTTGCTTTCTTAAATTTCAAAACACAATTCAACTCGTAAATCTTGCGCACAAAATGATGGAGAGACCCTAAAATCTGTATGGCATTGTTGTGTGGTACAACAACTCTCTTCTGGTTATAGAAAATCAATACCAAGGCTTTTCCGAAACCGGAAATAGGGCAGTTCTATGCATAACATTCTCTCATTGTACAAACCGAGCTGCACAGAGCTAATGTACACACGTGAGTTGAGCGAAGGCAAACATTTCTTTGACGAAACACTTATCTCTTACACGCAAAGATTACCCTTCAGATCAGTTTAACTTGAAAGCAATGGTAAGAAATGAGTCCTCGATACTTTCAACACGAGCGAACATGATTCCTCCAAGGCGATCTTCTGTTTTTGTACCCAGATTTACCAGAAAATCGGATAAAAAAGAAGCCATTGTTATATCAATGAAATGAACATGACTCGCGATCAAATCCTCGGTCTCGATAACCAACTGCCGGTTTTAACGCTAACATTTAAACCAGCGTATAATTAATTCACATACCTTTCCTTCCTGCACTGTCCGCTTTCGTTCGTACCATTTTACACAGCTTCGAGAAGCCTTAAATCGTGTGCACGCGATGAATTCGTCAAGAAAATGTCTCCTTCGAATATGCGCGCCTTTTCATTTTACTTCGCACCACATCAGGTCGAGGCCTACTTTTTAACCAGTGGCGGAGCCAGACCTTAAGCTGAGGTGAAGGGGGGGGGGGGGAGGGGGTCCAGTTTTGAGTGCGTATCTACACCCGCCGGCTTTTCTTCCCTCTGCGTTTATTTTTTACCTAAAATAACGGGGGGTGTTCGGGCCCTGTGGGCCCCTCCCCTAGATACACCACTGGTAAGATCATGAATAGTCTGAAGAATTGTCCATTTTTCCAATTCAAGTGCCAAGAACTGACTTTAAAAGAGAAAAGGTCACCCAGGCCCGTTTTTTATCAGTGTGGTTTATTTGAGTTGTTTTCAAAGAACTTTTTTTTTTTGTTTGCATGGAAACATGGGCATGCAACGCGTACACATATCTTTCATCACGTGTTGTAAGAAATTCTGATAAATCAGTTGGATTTTATGTCGTTTGGAATCAAGATCTCAAATTTGTCTTTGCCTGTGCCTTTGTTAAAGAACGTATTTGTCTAATGATAAGGTCCACTATATGACCTTTCTATTAAACCTCAAGTTCCCTCTGGCTCAGGGGAAGAGCTTGTAACTAGAAACCCACCAGGGAAGAGATTAAGTCATATTAAATGTGTCTCTGATACAACCAAACTTCATGCCTCAAATGATGAAATGATGAAAAATTGAATTCTCATTGCACAAGACAAACTCACCCCACATTCTCAAAACTGTAACATCTTACAAGTTTGTAAATAGAATAAGGACCAATAAGGAGGGAGGTGAATAGGTGTATGCAAATCCACCGATCCGCTACTAAATCCGTCAATCCGTTAAAAAAAATTGTTAAATCCGAATCCTTTCGCTACTTGTCTCGTAAAAAGGTGGAAAACGCACCTTGAGCTGTTGTGTGTTAGCTAGGCAATGGCTTTCCCGTCGAGCGAATCGCAATCGGTGGGGTACAGTGTCATGGATAAGGGCGCGAACACAGCAGACGTCCCAGTACGTTACTATTTCCCTGATACGTGACATGCAGAGAGTCTCGTCCGTGACAAAAAAATACACATACTCAGAAAACAATGCATTTCTGACGATCGTTCAGATCCACGATCCGAACTTCCTCACAAGCAAAATCCAAAATCCGAACCTAAAAAATCGACGAAACCGCGAACCGTTGCAATTTCAGGATCCGCTAATCCGTTAAAATTTTACTCTAAATCCGAAATCCGGGCAAAATAATTTTCAGAATCCGCCGATCCGTTAGCCTATTCACCCCCCTCAATAAGAAAGGTGATCAGTTGGTAAAACATATTAGAAGTTTGTTGTTGAGAGTTTCCCATACTTATCATGAGCAACTGTGTACATTACTTTAGATCTAAGTTATTCTTTTTAATGTTTACCTCTGTTCTGATTAGCCGTTGTGGTGACCCTGCATTTTTGGATTCTAATAATTGTCTCATCAATATCACTCCCCCTTCATCTTAACCATTGAAATTCTTTGACATGTCCTCCTCAGTCAAGTCCGAGATCAAAATAATGACAAGGTTTTGCATCAAAAAAGATATGTTGATATTTTTACACAGACAACAAACATGAATCAAAAAGCAAAGGTATTTAAGGGATCCGACTGCGATAAAAATTAAAGCATATGGAACAAAGGACTCACAAAGCCAATTCTGGTGAAACATCAACAAAACAGTGTACTCAATAAGACTTCATTAATTTATAACTGTTAATGAAAATGCATACAATTTTTAGCACTTTAAAATCTATATTTTTCTTCCAAAACTGCAAATAGTTTATTTTTTGAATCACTTTAATTTCACATCTGCTCACACTCATCAAAACACCTGTCCCCCTCACAGCCATACCTAGTAAAAATTTTCTATGTAACATGCTTTGGCTTTAAAAATTGGCAGGTAAAGAAATCCTGAAATTTTGTTTCTTCTTGGCCAAAATGCTAAACAAATGGACATCTAACCTAATTGAGATCACTCGCATCTGTCAGTTCTAAATGAGAACATTGTCAAGATGATTTATAGTTAGAACATAGCTAGCAGAGTCGCGCAATCAAATTCATTATACGTAAGCGTGCTCAAAATCCCGATAGTGCACGCTGATAGCGTCAGCAAATCCGACTTTGCCAGAAATTTTTTTTTCGCGCGAGCGAACGAAGACAATGTTTCGACCTTTTCCAATGGGCTAGAGTTCTTAAATGAGGCAGAAAAAGAGAAAAACAAAGGAAAAGGAGACTCGGCATCAGCGCCGTCACGATTCGCTTCAACTGATATTGTTGTCCGTTTTTCGCGTCGCATTTGATGCACAATTCCACCGGCTATGTTCTAAAACAATTGGTTCATGCTTTCAGCTGTGCACTATCGAGTTATGGAGCACGTGGGAAGTTTGGAGAGCACTCAAGAAGCTAGAGTTGCCCTCGGCTATCGCCTCGGGCAACTCTTACGCTTCTTTCGTGCTCTCCAAACTTCCCGCGTGCTCCATAACTCGATAGTGCACGCTAAAGCATGAACCAATTGTTAAGTAGTACTGGAAAAAGCAAATATATAATTTTTTCAAACCACACATTTACAAATTCTTCATTAAAATGATGGCCATTTTCTAAACTAAAATTATTAAATGCTTCTCTTGTGTATTACCCCCAATATAAATATATGAAATTCCTATCTGTCCTGAAAGTCATATGACAGTTTAATTGGAGTTTCCATCATGCTCCTTTAGCTAGAAATGGTTGTAAAGAAAAACCGCTGGGACTCAATACACACTATTCACAAGTTCCAAAATAATTCCATTGACAGTACTTTTTTCTGTTTTATGGGCTACGATGGTTTGTGCTAGACAGTTACTTTTAAAAATGTCTGTTTCTCTTTAGACCCTCACTAAGCATACACAGTTTGCAAAACAACTATGTAATAAATCTATGGAGCTGTGAGGCTCATTCCATTCTGAGAGTGGTCAATGGACAGAATGAGTGGACAGGCATCCTGGGCCCATGCCTCTGGCGACTTATACATGGCTGCATGTTGTTCTCCCAATAATTTCTGCAACATAGGTGTGTTGATGACTCCTGGGTGCAACGGAACACATGTCAGCGGTGCTGGTAACTCAAGTGCCATTGCTTTAGAAAGCCCCTCAATAGCAAACTTGGAAGCACAATATGGAGCTACATTTGGCGACGAACTTCTTCCACCGATAGAACTAAAATTAACGACCACACCCTTTCCCGCTTTTATCATTTCGGGTACAAAATGGCGTATGACATTCGTGGTACCCTTAACGTTGACATCGATCACACCGTTGAACTCTTCTCCAGAAATCTGCCACAAGCAAGCCTTATTGTTGGCAACAGAAGCATTATTGAGGAGAAACGTCGGCGCTCCAAAGCTAGAAATAACATCTTGTGACCAACGTTTCACGTCTGCCTCGTTCAGAATGTCAACGACAGTGAACTGATTTTGTTCGCCCCCTTTACCGAACTCGTCGAACTCGTCATTCAACTGATTTATCTTTTGAGCTGAGCGTGCACATCCTAACACTGTATGGCCTTGGGATATGTACCATTTCACCATGGCAAGGCCTAAGCCTGTAGATACCCCTGTTATGACGATTACTTCTTTTTTACCGACAGATGCCATGATAGATCAGAAAGAGTTGTACAACGTATCACGAGTAAAGTTCGAGTCACAAGACAAGTTTCAGTCCCGGCTCACGAGACAAGTTTGAGTCAACTTGAATTTTTTCTCTCTATATGAAATATTGTTTGATAATACACTACCATTAAGTGTCAATTTGTATTCTTCACATTGGGACATAATTATCATATCCATCTATGAGCTACTTCCAAACTTGGCAAGTAAAAAATTTGAAACATTTTTTGGATTGTTTTTTTTCAACTTTCTTTTGCTAGAAAAAAAAGTAGAAAAATGTAATTATTGAACCCCAAAGACCTGTTTATGCAAAATTAAAAAAAAGCACCATTTCACAAACCAGAATCACAACTAGAACCCTTGTTTGGGAAAGAGAAATGTTTCAGTAGATATCATTTGATCTCATCTTTGTTTGACTCTTATTCTTGGGTACTCATAAGTACTTGTGTACTTGTGACATCTGTAAGTCATAAATAAGAAATAGGAACTGAAGCTCCATACAGTGGAACCCCAATACAACGATCCTCAATAAAATGATATTCCCGGTACAATGATAAATATGCTATGTCCCAGCAAAAGTTACAGTATATGTATGGGACAGAACCCCGTCTCGATATAACAATAACTCGATACAATGACCCAATTCCACTGCTCCCTTGGCATATCGTTATATCGGGGTTCCACTGTATTAAAAAAAAGCTGATTAGAAACACATTTCAGTCTAGACATAATTGAGCCACCAACATATGCTTAAAGTTTTTTAATGATTTCAACAACCAACTCAAACTTTAAAAGTTTTAAGTATTCAAAAAATAAAACAGTAAATGCTAAAATGTGATTAGGTAAAGACAAAGAATATAAAAAAAGCAGTGATGCAGACTTTGGTTACAAGCTATGATCTGAACATTTAGACATGAAGAGTTCTTCATCCAAGCTTAATTTAGGAACTTATCCACCCTACACTTTATTTCTTAGATACACATATTCTCTGCCCCTCATTCACAATCTATATCCCTTCTGTCTTCAAATCTGTCAATCCAATCTCAGATCCAAATTTATTTTTAACATAAATCATGTAAAGCACACGCTCCCATTGAACAGTTCAGTGTCTGTTGTAAACAAATGTTAAACACCACAGGATACACTACTGAGTTATAGATGTATGTAGGGAGTGGCTAAGCACGAAAGCGTAAGAGTCACTCAAGGTCGTTCAAGGCAACAGCCGAGTTTAGCTAAGAAGGACTCTAACTTCTTGAGTGCTTAGCAACCTCCCACATGCATGTTGGCCAACAATATCTTGAGGAAACTGTTCTTCACTTCTACCAACTCAATAGTGTATGCTTCGTTAATGCTGGTCAACATGTTCATCTCTGTTTGAATACTATGGAGCTGTGAGGCTCATTCCATTCTGAGAGTGGTCAATGGACAAAATGAATGGACAAGCATCTTGGGCCCATTCTTCAGGTGTCCTATACAGTGCTGCACCTTGTTTTCCAAAGGTTGTCTCTAACATAGGTGTATTGATGACTCCTGGGTTCAAGGGAACACATGTCAGCGGTGCTGGTAACTCAAGCGCCATTGCTTTAGAAAGCCCCTCAATGGCCCACTTGGAAGCACAATATGGAGCTTCATACGCCGCCACACTCCTACCCCAGCCAGAACTAAAATTAACGACCACACCTTTTCCCGCTTTTATCATTTCGGGAACAAAATGGCGAATAACATTCGTAGTACCCTTGATGTTGACATCGATCACACTGTTGAACTCTTCTCCAGAAATCTGCCACAAACACGCATTATTATTGATTAGAGATGCATTATTGAGGAGAAAAGTCGGCGCTCCAAAGCCAGAAGTAACGTCTTGTGACCATCGTTTCACGTCTGCCTCGTTCAGAATGTCAACGACAGAGAACTGATTTTGTTTGCCCCCTTTACAAAACTCGTCATTCAACTGATTTATCTTTTGAGCTGAGCGTGCACATCCTAACACTATATGGCCTTGGGATATGTACCATTTTACCATGGCAAGGCCTAAACCTGTGGATACCCCTGTTATGACGAACACTTCTTGTTTGCCAGAAGCTGCCATGATGGACCAAAGAGCAGTGCTAAGGGACTGGACTCTATATCGTTCTCGTTGTCATGGGAACTTCTAATAAAGTGGTCGAACTGTAGGTAGCATTAGATACTGGCTAAAAGCGATAAACCGTTTTAAATATGCAGGAAGAGATAGAAAAAGCTAAAGCCTTCCTTCTGAAAACAAGTTCGACATCATCTAAAAATTTGTAAGTATCTGCTGATCCCTTGACTGTGATGTCGATCGTGATAACTAGCATTGCAATCTGCGCTGCAGTTGTGGCTGAAATGATAAGCTCTACATCTATTTGGTAAAACGGTTTTATTTTTAGCCCTACGTGCTATATTTTTTGTTCGCTAGCAAGTGATGCCTTCTAAAAATAGGAAAGGACAAAGTGTCGCACTTAATCGACAGGCTTGAATCCCATACACAGTATTTGTGGTCTAACGAGCAGTGTGACAAATGGGGAATATGCATAATAACATGTGTGACTGTCTCAGTCTATAGTGACAAATTAACTCTTGCAAATAGGCTGGCTTAACAAAAGCTTAATCCAAGCTACCTCCAGTTAGTGGAAGTAAGTGGTTAAAGACGTGAAATGTGTCAGCTGAAATGACATACCCCTTTTGAAAGAATTAGTGTACAAATTTCTAGCTATTCCTTGATTGTTCTCTTTTGTATAAATTCAGATATGATCATTTAAGCGATGTACTAGGCAAAATCTTGGAGGAAAGGCCAGATCGCTGTGTAGGTATGTATGGTATTTTATTTAATCATATTGTTTTTTTCTGCTTTTAAGCTTTTTCCCTTCACCTTATTTCGTTTATCTTCCAGTGAAAATGTCTTGAATTGATTTAAGTCTCCTCCCAAGACATCTACATCTCTTGGCGTATTTTTACAGTGCAAGCTATGGTTTGAAGTAGAGTATTTTTGATGAACTTAGAGTGTATAACCTGTGTGTCTATGGTATGCCACAGTTAGTGTAGGTATATATTTTTTAACACCCTGATTAGTCCTGGGGAGGAGGCATTTATTGGTTACCAGGGCTTACAACTCAGTGGCTAAATGGAGGGAGAGGCCATGCTGATTAAAAGTTTACTGAATGCCAAAATGTCAAATATTAATTTTCTTGAGCTTGGTTAGGTGAGGGGGGGAGGGAGGGGGCAGAGGTTCATATTGCATTCATACACAAGAAACAATTAAAGAACAGATATTTTGTTTAAAAAAAAGGGTTGATTTTTGCTGGTAAGCTTTGGACTCATTAGTGCTCTTTGTTTTGATGATACCAACTGAATACAGATGTGTTTGAAGACATCAGCAAAATCGTAAAAAAAGGAAGGACTGAGGAACCTGAGGTAGGATTTGCTTTATTACAGAACTTGTCATTTATTTCATATCTCTTTGGGAATAATGTAGCATTTTCAACTCTTTCAATACAGCCTTTATATTTGCATTAAGTATCTGATGTTGTGTCAAGTTTTTTATCTATTTGATGTCACCTGCTACAAGTGATTGCTACATCTTGAGTGTTTTGTGGGAGGAATTAGGGTAGTCTGAAGTTTTCTTGTAGCTGTAATTGGCTGAAAAATTGTTGGCTCCTTGATCATTTCAACCCCCCCATCACTTCAATTTATCTCTTTACCCTAAGTTGTTAAGTTCACCTCTTTGCCCCAGTCCCTCTCAAACAATGTTGTTGCATGACCTCATGAACTTTATCCAGCATCTAGAGAGTAGTCAAAATAGGACTGTTATTCAAACATGATGTGTCAACTAATTTTGATGCTGATTGTAGGTTTGGGTATGTTTCAGAAAGAGGAGTGAATTGGGGTGTACAAACTATTTTTATAGGATAATCAATTGATACATTACATTATTACATTATATTTCTGTTTGATCTAATGCTTGTCTGTTCCTTAAAAAATTTCTGCGTAAATAGCAGTTTAAATTTACAGCATTCAATATTTTGTTTTCTTTTACACAATTTTGATTTTGCCAGTTGAAAGTATTCCTCTCTTTTTCTGTTTGAAAAAGCAGCATCTTAGCATAATTGTAAATAGAATTGTTATCAGAGTCTTGTCAAGTCAGTGCAAGTTGACATCTTTTCTATAAAGGGCAAATTCTGAAAAAAATTATTCAAAAAATATATCCAAATCCATTGCAGTTGAATGATTCAAATAAATTGTGACTGAACTTTTTCCAATTATTTCCAGGAACCTGAAGATGATAAGGAAAGTAAAGAGATTGCTGAAATACACCAGAAATTGTTTGAGGTCAGCTTGTCAAATTATAATAGGGATCACAGTTTGAGTTCCAATTATTAAGTGTAGTTAGTCCTGTTAACCTATAGGCACAATGAGAATGACTGATTTCATAAATGAGGACTTTTTACAAGGTTGCATACTAGGGGGGGATCTAGGATTTAGTGAAGGGGGGTCTGGAAAAATCTCTTACCCAAAGGTAGAAATTCCATGGGGGATAAGGGGGCATGCCCCTTCCAAGAATGTTGAGTAAAGTTCTTAATAAGTTTAAGTTCTAGTGTTTTAAGGAATGTTTTTTAGGGTAAAAAAGACAAAAAAATTACAGGTTTTTAGATGTGTTTCAGTTCAGTTGTGTAGGGGGGTTTGCCAAACCACCTGAACAATCCCTGGATCCACTCATGGCATAAGGTCATTCAATCAGAGTGTTCTAATGGCAAAAAAGTCTTCCTGACTGACTTTTACCCTTCCAAATTAAGGATGACTGGTTGAAATTGAGATTGCTTGACTCTGTTTTGAACTTGTATTGTTACAGTAACTATATATTTATAAATATCTATTATAGATACTTTATATAATTATTTAATGTATACTTTTAAATACTTTTATTTCTGGGTCCGCAGTAATTAGCCTCAGCTGTTGTGGTGTCCCTGCCCAAACTTTAAAGTTATTATTAGTGTATTGTTATGTTCTTATTACTTATTACTAGGCTTGTATATCCTCAGTTTTTATTATTATTATTATTATTATTATTCAGGGCAAAGCTAATAATTAAAATAAAAGGAATAAAATAAAATGAAAGTTTGTTTAACTTTTTGTTTTGTTGAGGGATCATGGCATGGCATGCCAGCTTTTTATAGTCTGTCGATCGTTGAAATACTCTGTGTTCAATTGAAAGTCAAGTATTAAAAACTTTTGACAACTGAGTTGGTATTCTCCATGTTAATAGCATGATCTGTCATTAGCGGGGTGGATTGTCTGTTTTCAACTCAGTCAGAAGTAATTTAAGGCTGTGTTTTTTTGCATTTGTATAATTTTTTAGAAAGATGGTGATGGAGAAGGTGGTGAACCTGAGGCAGAAGAAGACATTGAAACTCCTCTCCCTGATCTCATGAATTTAAATTTCTACTTTGAACAAGCTGGAATTGGACTGAGCCGTGAAGAAATGTTCAGATTATTTCTTGCATTGAAGCAGCTAGTTGATACTAAACCATTACAAATGGTTCGTTTTTGGGGTAAGAAATAGAATTTACAATCACTGTAATTTGTTTTTGTTTGATTTTAGTTAAATGTTTCGAACCAAGTTGGCACCTTCAAGCCCTTTTTGGTGTATTTTATATTGTCTGCCTAGATTTTTGTTAGCATAAAATTCAAGGATCATAATTATATATAGATTACAGTATATTGTAACAATATTCAAATTGCTTAGCTATTTGGTCATACCTTGGTATGATTAATGAAGATAAGAACTTTTAAACATAATTCATTTGGTAAAAATTGAGTTAATGTCACCTCAGGATTGCAAATTTACTGAGCTGATTCAGCTCATGATATTTTAAAATGGCTCAGGTAACTGAGAACTATAAAATTGATTGAATCGCGTAGAAAGGGGTGGAAATTAAGAGACTAGCTTGCATGATTCATTAAGAACATTAAACTACCAGCACCAGCTCGTGAAAGGTTTTTGAGACTACAAGGCTGACAAGCCATGATGTCAAATTCCAATAATGGGGCTAGCTAACATAATTGTACTTGAAATGCATATTTGGGGGTTAACTCATTTGATAAGGTTATTTGATAACCATGTAAATATTTTGGTAATAGTGCAAGTGTCTCCATGCCTCATGTGGATGCTCCTGAATGCCATGCATCAATCGTAAAGAGATTGGGAGATAGTGAAAGAAATTTGAAAATGTTATTTTTTTGTACAGTTTTATGTAGCCATTAATTGGTGTGACTGGAAAGGGAAGGTTATGCAAAATTCTCAACTGTAAGGTCCATTGAATAACACTTATTTTAATTCCACAGGAAAAGTGTTTGGTATTGAGTCAAATTATTACGTGGCAGAGGTAGAATACAGGGAGGGTGAAGAAGAAGAGGATGAAGAAGAAGAAGAAGTGAGTAATTGAATTAAAAATCAAAATTACACTTTTAATTATCTTACATCTTAACTGTGTGTGGTGATTGATATAAATTTGGGTAGTAAATGTATACTGCACTGGACAGCTAGCTAACAATTCAACTTATTGTCTGCCTTACAATTCTTATGATGTGAGTTAGGAGAATTTGGTAATGGTTCAACTAACAATTCCCTTATTGATATTTTTCTTTATTCTCTTCACTCATTTACCAATTGACAATTGGCATTGATACTGTAAGGGCAAATTATGTATTGGTCAATTGTGAGAGTTAAAGGGTTAACCAATCATTTATTCTGGTAATGATAGACGTATTTTTTCACTGTGTAGCAAGGTGAAGGCGAGGGAGATGAACAGGCAAAGGACGACGATAAAGGTGATGAAGGTATGTGTGGGCATTGAATGAAACTCATCTCTTTTAAGGTAATTCTTCAGTATTGCCTCAGTAAGATGTGTGATTCCTCAGTATTTCCTCAATAAGATGTCATACTTGGGTGTCGATCTGGCAGGTATTAAGTGGTTCTCGTCGTACTTGAGTGGCCGAACTCAGAGATGTGGCAAACTATCATCTGCCCCTACCCTCAGTTGTGGCGTGCCGCAAGGTAGCATATTGGGTCCTTTGCTATTTTTAATATACATTAATGATCTTCCCAACTCCCTGTGGGGCACTGCACCAAGAATGTTTGCCGATGACACCAATCTTATGATATCTCCTAAGACACTAACAGAGCTTGAGCTAGCTCTAACCCCTGAATTGAACAACCTTAGCCGTTGGCTGAAAGCTAACAAGCTCAGTCTAAATGTTGCTAAACAGAGTTAATGATTATTGGATCAAGACAAAGACTATCTGCCCAATGTAATGACTTACTAGAAATTAGAATTGATGACCAAATTATCAAGAGAGTCAACAAGACCAAATCTTTGGGTCTTACTATAGATGCCTAACTCTCTTGGGGTGGCCACGTTGAAGAGATTTGCAAAAAAGTCTCTTCAGCAGCTATAGGCGCCCTAAAATGTGTATGGCCCTTTATATCCAAAGAAACTGCAATTCAAATTTATAACACTTTGATTATGCCTCACTTTGATTACTGCAGCCCTGTCTGGGACTGTTTAAGTGGCTACTTAAGCGATAAGCCCCAAAAATAACAGAATCGAGCAGCCAGAATTATTACTAAATTACCCTTTGATACGAGCTTAAAAAAAACACCTTCTCTCCACCCTCGATTGGGAGAGGCTATATCTCTTCGACAAGAGAAACAAAAAGCCCTAATGATGTATAAAATTATAAACAACCTTGCTCCCAGAGTCTTTTCTCTCAGCGTCACTCTGTGTACGACATAAGAAACTCTGAGGGGAGGCTGGCCTTGTCCAAACCAAACACCAATTATTTGAAACGAAGCTTTTCTTACAGCGGGGCCATGTTATGGAATAAATTGCCCAAAAACTTAAAAAATGCTTCATCCATTAACCATTTTAGGCGAAATCTCAATGTAGTCGATATATAAGATTCCCAGACAGCAATCATGTAAAGCAGTTGATTAATCTTAGTTTTTATTTTGTAACTGATGATTTCTGTGTTTAAATAAAGATTTACATACATACATACATACATACATTGCATTGCGCATCCTGTACTGTGCACAAAAGCATGTAATGAGGTGAATAAGTGCGCACATATTCCAAGAACATGTGAAACGATGAAATGACACATGCGATTATAAGTGCCAGTTAACAGGCATAAATGGGATAAGATTGGCCCATCTCTTAAAAAGCATAGTGACCTATCGCTTTTATTGTATTTTTCAAAACAGACATTGATAGGGAACATTTTAAGGAAAGTTTAAAGAAGATTGTGCAAGAACTTTTTTTTTCTGAGGAATCACCCTAATGAGTATGAGATGTCATTACTAGTTTTACTCATTTCTTTCTTTTTCCAAGAGAGCAAAGGTAAATGACCAAGGGCTGCTTTGAGGTTCCTTTCAGTATTTGGGGGTTCTGAACAGTAATAATACCACAAAACATTTTGGCAAATACTATTGAAAAAAAAAATCACTAAATACAGCTTAGTTGAAACTCAAGGTCACCATGAACCATGGAAAGTCAACAAAGATCAATGTTAAATATCAGTTGATTATAAAATCAGTGATTCATTTTGCCTTGCGTTTTGCATATTTTATGCATTACATTCATTAATTAAATACCCATTGGTTTCTGTCGAGCATGTCCCAAGTATGCATAATTAAAAATCTCAGTCTCCAGTTTCTATTTTTATCGCGAATTCTGTTGTCTATTTCCTCTCTTGCAATAATAGGGAACTTAAGCAGTCAAGACGGCAACACCAAGGAAGATGTCAATTAAAAAATGAATTTCTACTTTAAATTAGAATTTCGAAAATGGCTGCATGTGTTTACCATCTCATATGGTGCCGCAACTCAACCTCAAAATAACGTGTAAAAGTAGCATTGAGTTCCAAATGGAAATTAATAAAAATAATTTGCTGTTTCGGTTCGGAAACGATGCAAATTTTGGTGATTTCACGTTGTTGTTTTGCAGAGGATGGCCATGAAATGTACTAGGTTTTAAAATGCACGTGCTGGGCTATTGTTCTGCCAATTAGATCTTTTGTTTTTCCATGTCCTCGTTGTCGTCGGCGTTGTGGTTTGCTTAAGGTCGCTAATGTTTAGAGGGGTACCAAAGATAGCGCCCAGCAACTAAGGGAAAATAAAAAAACTTTGATTGGCTGAAACAGAAATAGACAACCAATGAATTTGTCCCTTCCTCGAATCGCAAACAAAACGAAAGTAAGCATCATTACTGGTATGAAAATGGACGAGTTATGCCTCCAAAAAAAGTAATGAAACTTCTACCTAATCAAGGTAAACTGAATACTTTTTTTAAATAAATGTAAACAAGGACGTGAACATTACAACATGCAGTGATAAAAATGATAATAATGATCAAAGTCTTAGTCAGAGTGAAGCTGGTGCCGAAGGCCCCCAGTGCGAGTTGCACATTCAAAATCAGAGAGAGAGAAAAATTCAGAGACATTTTCAGTCGAGATGGTTGTCAATTTATTTGTGGCTTTGACTTGAAAAGTGGATAATGAGGAATACATGTACTGCTACTTACAAGTTTATACACGGGCATCTGAATTTTAATCAATGAATATGTATATAAAGAGAAAAGAAAAAATCCTCTACCTATGATATCTATAAATATACACGATATAGGTAGAGGACTTTTTTCTTTTTTCTTTATATAGGTATTTATTGATTAAAATTCAGATGTCTGTGTTTTAAAAAACATCAATTCATATGATTGAAAAAAATAAAACTACAACTGAACTTGTCTTGGTTACTATGTTGACCCATTGCATTTGAGTTGTGACCCATTGATTTCTATCTGAGGGGTACACCATGTACCCATTAACACAATTTTCAAAATGAATCATTGTAAAATAATGAAACTGCATGCATGTTTATAATTGTTTACAATTATTTTCTATATAATAACTCACATTATTCGATTAGAGAACCTTAAAGCTGTTTGAGCTAGGTCCTCTTTGAGCCTGTTTCTGAAATGATGGGAAATTGGAAAGGCTTGGAAAACGGTGTTTAAAAAAAACACATTGTGCTTCAGCAGCATGTTCAGAAAATACTGCAATACAGCAATTTGTGATTAAACTACTGAACTACTTCAAAAAAAACTTGTCCATTATGGCAATACTGCAAACTCCAAAGTCCTCCTCCATACATTAAACAGTAGATATAAGAAAAATGACATAAAAAAGGTAAAACTATGCAGTGACTGCATGGCTAGGTGAGAGGAAGTTAATTGAGAGTCATTTTTGTTTACATGCAATGAGCTTAAATAAGGCCTCTCTTACTAATCACTAATAGGTTGTTTTTATATTGATTTTTGGCCTGCCTCTTGTCATCTCTGTTGTAATCATTGAGTATTGGAAGAGCAGTTCTTTTGAGTACAAATCCAACCAGTGTATAACAGTTACTGTATTTTTTCATTCTTCCACTGCATGCTACAGATGATGAAGGTGGTGAAGAAGATGATACCCCCAAACCAGACTGGAAGCCACCCCCAGTTATACCCAAAGAGGAAAACAGAAGTGGCACTAACAAGAGAACCTTCTTTGTCACAACTGATCGTATGTATTCTGTTGTCTTAATACGGCTTTAATTAATGTTTGAAAAACTTGTGTCACTTAAACAACAGTCAGCACCATTTAATTTAGCATAAGTATTGGCTATCAAGTAAGATCAACTTCTGGTGGAGCTTTATATACTACGTCTTTCAGTGGTGCATAGTGACAAGGAGATTTTCTTCATTTACATGCCAATGCTAATACATCACAGGATTGCCTTCAGCATTTTTTCAGACCTTCCACACAGTTTGGTTTTTTACTCCTTAGTAAAAGACGGCTAGGCTAGAGTTAACCTATGTGTTGTCAGGTCAATGACCTGGTCAAAGCTAGAACCAGGAATCTCTTTATCCAGAGTCCAGCACTCTTCGTCATCAGGCTACCACATACATGTGAAGGTTGTCAGCTGTCAACACCAACAACTGAAGATATCCAATATGAACAGAGTTTAAAATATTTTCTGGTTTCTGATAAATTCGTCCTTTATTTGTCAATTTTCAATATTGTGTTGTTCTGTTAATAATTTTAATTTACACTGCTCCATATGAAATATTTTCTCAATTTCATTTCTTAAATCCATTTGTTTAATTTCTCAGCTGGTAAACCTTGGATAAAACTTCCAGCTGTGACTCCTGCACAAATAGTCACTGCAAGATGTATTAAAAAATTCCTTACAGGAAGGCTGGATGCTCCGGTAACATAACAACAATCCATATTATCGTAATGGTGAAAATAGGGGTAAAAATGTTTATATTATAGAGTCTATTTAAGGGATCCTATTATCTATGGTTGCTGGTGAACCACTTTTACCATATTTGGATGTGAGCCAAGAAAACTTGAGGTGGCCCAAATCAAGTCAAGGGTGTTGGTAAACTTTCCAAACTCCAGTTTTTCAACTGCTGTTTTCACAAAGTCACTGTTCAACTAAATTCATCCCTTTGATGGGAACTTACCAGGGTCAGAGAAAATCCAAATAGGACAGGTTTATTGTCTTTAACTGGAGAGTGAAGCCAGTTTTTCAGACACGTGAACAACCATATCAAACTTGAAGAGTTTTGCAGGGTTTGGAAAAGTGTAAAAAAGATATTTAGTGGCTGTACAGTACATCCTGTCTTTCTTCCAATCATAAACCTGTATTGTTCCATACACTGCATTTTTGTTATTCTTGATACAAGCTATCATGCTAATTCAAGAGGTGTCTGATAAAAGAAAACAAAGATTTATTCTCTGATCTTATTTCCTTTTTACCGTTACAGATTGTGAGTTATCCACCTTTTCCAGGGAATGAAATGAATTATCTGAGAGCACAAATTGCTCGCATTTCAGCTGGAACACAAGTTAGTCCTGCGGGGTATTACATGTTTGAAGAAGAGGAAGAGGAAGAAGATGAAGGAGAAGGTAAAAGTCTTCGACTGTTTAGCAAGTATTAGGGCCATTTAGCCAGTATTTGGGGCCATTTAGCCAGTATTTGGGGCCATTTAGCCAGTATTGCGGCCATTTAGCCAGTGTTGGGGCCATTTAATATCCTTTTCCATTCTGCTTTGTCCAAAGTTTGTAATTTTGCAATCTGCAATCAAAGCACGGTGAACCCAGACAGAACTGCATATGTTTGAAACACTAATATTATACTTAGTGAGGGTGACAGTAACGTTTTTTGACTTGAATGACAAGTGAGTTGGCCATTGCATTAATCCTTCTTTTAAGTAACCTTCTTCTAAGTTTTTTTTTGTGCCTGACTGGATGTGAATGAGTTTGCATTGGAACTCAGAACTCCTGTTTCTAGTCTTTCTACTGTTAGTTTAGGTGATGATAACAGCTGAAAGATAACCACACTCGCTTCTGTACCAGCGTCAAACTTGACAGGAAACCCGTGTTTGTCTGATCTTTTCCACAGTGCGTGACTCTTACATGTTGAATGTTGACTTTGAGGGTATAAGTGTAAGAGAACTTGCAGATGCATCACTTCATAACTGGGTGCATCATGTACAGCATGTATTACCACAGGTGCGTAGGGTAACTGGGTGCATCATGTACAACATGTGTTACCACAGGTGCGTAGGGTAACTGGGTGCATCATGTACAGCATGTATTACCACAGGTGCGTAAGGTAACTGGGTGCATTATGTACAACATGTATTACCACAGGTGCGTAGGGTAACTGGGTGCATCATGTACAGCATGTATTACCACAGGTGCGTAGGGTAACTGGGTGCATCATGTACAGCATGTATTACCACAGGTGCGTAGGGTAACTGGGTGCATCATGTGCAACATGTATTACCACAGGTGCTAGGGTAACTGGGTGCATCATGTACAACATGTATTACCATAGGTGCGTAGGGTAACTGATTCACTTAGATTCTTTTTATGCATTGAAAGGTAAACAAAGCCGTGTAACATTTCTTTGTCACATAACGATAAGATTGCCAAGTTGATACATTTTTTAAAAGAATCTAATGAGCCGTGGTGATTTTTCCTACTCGGAGGTTATTATCAAATAAATACGTGTCCTGGTGATGTTCCTTCATAGATAAACAATGAACCATTTAACGATGTGTCGTTAAAGAGTTGCATAATTCAACTTAATTCAGTCGGTGTAGTTTCTCCGATTTTTGATATCACGAGGACTTTACTGTTATGATTTATTTATGATTTATTTAGCTTCGCCAACCGGCAGGGACACCGCAACAGCTTGCGCCAATTACTGCGGGCCCAATAAACCCACCCATCCCACCCTAGGGGAGGACATCCATCACACAGTAATCTCGTGTGTGGACAATTAACGTCTCCTACCCCAACCCTGCAGGAGACGGGACCTCCATTTATTCGTCCCTATCCGAGAAGACTAGAATATCTAACCATTTCTTGATGTTATAGAAAGGCAGCAAATTCTTCTCAATTATTTTAAGACCCTGAGTGTTGGTCCGGCCGGGGCTCGAACCCTCGACCTCCCGCACAACAGTCCAGCGCTCTATCCATTGTGCCAACCGGGAGGCTAGTTATGACTGCTTAGGTATCCTAGCAACTAATGGAATTGATGACTGAAGAAATTCTTCTCGATTTTTCAATCGTTAGGGTCGCTGTGTTTGGCACAATCCTGTTGAAAAACCTGAAGATGATTTTGAAGAGGAAGAAGAGGAAGATGAAAAAGAAGACATAGAAGAACCAAAACCAGAATCAGGACCGCAGTTATTGACCTCCATTGCGGAGGATGATGGTACGAAACGATTTATGTTATTGTTATTAAGAGAAAATATTGCTTTACCCCTCGAAAAACAGAATTGTTTCTTTGTTTTGTTCGGTAATATTCGAATTTCAACACAAACTTGCTCGTAATCGACCCTGTTATTATCCCAAAGTAACCTATTACGTGCAAAACGGACCTCAGCCGTCTGTCCTTGAACGTATATTGAAAAAGTTCCCTTTGAACGATTTGGAATAACTGCCGATAATTGTAAACTTTTTTTAATTCAGAATAATATGCACTATTTGAGGAAAAACCTCCAAATGGATACCTGGTTAAGGCACCAGCTGTTCAAAGGTTGGATAACGCTATGAATGTGGAAGGAAACATCATTTCCCCTCTTAGACATATCCAGTTTTTTAATAGTGTTTCCGTTAGCTACCCTAATTCTCGCGGAATTTACGCACAGACCCATGGCGGTTAAAGCTTGTTACTGATTCGAAAAATTGAATTTGCCTCGTGACTTTCGAAACACAAAATGAGGATTCCTAGCTTTTATTTGATCTTACTTTAAAAAATACGGAAGAAGATATTTTAGCCTGAGAGATTTTATAAAATCCGCAAGCATTGAACTTTATTATGAGTCATATGAGTTAGAATGAGTCAATTAAAGCCAATCTCACCTCTTGACATGTACTTTGCAAAACGTTACCCGGATATGAACTCATTCTAACAGGAATAAGCGATGATAACTGGCCAGTTTCGATTCTCAGCGAAATAAAGATATACCTAAGGTATCAACATAAATCGGAGAGGTACGGGATAGAACGAAGGGTGTGTCAATACCTCGCCCAACGTAGCAATTCAACACTAAAGGTCCTAAAGGATGAGGAGTTGTGAATGTAAAAATGGAGGAAATCCAAACAATTATGAGATATCGCAAAGTACAATTAAGTTAACAGAGAACTGAACTGAAGATGGTGTCGGTAAAACATAGTCAGACACAGACAGATTTGGAGGGAGATCAGAGACAATAGGGCCAGCAGTGCAACCTGAAAAAGTGTAGAGTAAAAAAAGGAGTAAGGGGAACAAACATGGGGAATGAGGCTGGTTGGAAAATAAGTTGCTAGATGGGGGAGAAAAAATGACTGTCTCCTCTGATTAGCCATGCACAATCACGTTCTTTTCGTAAAGCTTCTGAAGAGGTTACTTGCTTGTCTTTTCATAGCCATCTTACCTTTTTAAATTTGATGTACCGAACATTAGTGAAGCAATTGTAGTTGCATTTTTCGCTGGGTGATACTTCCTCGTTATACCATTCCGGGTTAGCTCAATTGGTTAGAGCGCTGGACTGTTGTGCGGGAGGTCGAGGTCGATGGTTCAAGCCCCGGCCGGACCAACACTCAAGGTCTCAAAATAACTGAGGAGAATGCGCTACCTTTTTTTAATAAGAAATGGATAGACATTCTAGTCTTCTCGGATAAGGACGAATAAACTGTAGGTCCCGTCTCCTGCATCTATTAATTAGATAATTTGGTTAGGCAGGTGACCTTAAAGAACCCAGTCACTGTGATGTGGTCTGGCCTGTTTACTGGGAATTGGGGGGAGGGGGCATCTTCAAATAAGTTTCCTTCGATTGTTTGTAAACTGCTGATGCAGTCTGGCCAAAGTCCCCCGAACAGTGTTGTGATGCGCATTTGATCATATCGACATGTTAATTTGCGCAATATAAATATTAAATTATTATTATTATTATTATTATTATTATATTATTAAAAACTACAAAGAATACCATTTCAGGAGTAAAATATTAAGTATGAGATGCAGAGTTGGTTTTGCTTAACCAACTGTGCGTGAAACATGATTAACTCAGGTAAACAACGTTACTTTGTGACCAATGTGATTCATCGGCAAAGGTTGAAAGAAAGAAATTTTTCGAACCGAAACTGCGTCTTATGGCATTGTTCACTCTTCGAACAACCGAGGCCATGAGGTCCGAATTCTGGACAATAAATTATTTTCAGAGAATACCCCTTCATCCCTTTCCCAAGCGCTGCAATTTTGATTTTGTTTTTCCAACACACTTCGCCATCGCGGAACACAAGGTATACCGGGCCAAGCTAATCGATAACGCCCAGGGAAAGTTTATTGCACTTAGGGAATGACATGGTATAGCTCACTAGACACACTATAAGACCTACTGCTTATTGCGTATGCCTTTTATTTCTATTTGCCACAGCTGTTAATGGGATGCCGGCTTGGACTCCTAACATGTCGTCAGAGTTACTACCTCAGTATGGCCTCGCTGTCATGCGCTCCAACAGGTGGCCTGGTGCAGTGGCTTTCGCCAAAGACAGGTATGGAACACGCAAAAGCGAAAATTACATGCAGTTGGTTTTTAAACTCTCTCTTCCTAATAATGATATGTGGTTGACAGTGTGCAGTGGAACCTGTATCTAGCGACACAGTATTTAGCGATCACCTTTATTTAGCGGTCACCGTTACCCTTCCTGGAGTCCCCATGGCTTTTTTTCGTTGTCTTCCACTTGTATTGAACGGTCACCTAAAAGCGGGACCATTCAGAAAAAACTAGAAATAATCTTTCTAATAATTTTTAATCCATGTTTCTCTCCCTAAATCAAAGTATTTGCGAGCGAGACTCTGTGCATTAAGTGGTCAATTATGGCATGAAGTGGCGTTGTTTATCGTTTTTTATAATACCGCTAATCTGTGGAACCTGCTATTGAACGGTGGGTGAACCGTGAGTGACCTGTTTAGTCAAACGTAGGAGACTCTCTGTAGCTTTATTCAACTACAATTTATTAACTTTTTTGTAATTGTTAAACAATGAAGCGGAAGAAAGAGCTCAAATAAATAGACGTTCTATGATATCCAACATGTTCAAAAACGCGTGCTCTCAGACCCAGGACAATGGAGGGGAAAATGGCTTACTTTCTCTTTCTTGATGTTTCTTTGCCGAAGGAAATTCGAAAATATCTACATTGGTTGGGGACACAAATTTGATGCTGACAACTACACCCCACCCCCACCCCCTGCGGCCATGGAGGAGTACCCTGTGGTACCGGAAGTAACAGAGGTGGATGACCCAACAGTAGAAGAGGAAAGAGCGCTGAAGAAGGCGCAGGAGGAAGCCATGGAGGCTGCTGAGGACATGGATGATGTAGATGATGACGAGGACGACGATGATTAAACGTCATTAAATATCATGATTACTATTTATCTTGTAGATAAAACTCGATATTTACTTAGAATTACCAACCGACCAGATTTTCTAACATGCATGTACGATGTATATAGTTTAATCTTTCCTTGAGGAATGAAGTGTTGTTTCCTGTTTTTACTTGTCGCCATTTTTGTGAAAGTTAGCTTCAGTCGGAACAATTAGTTGAGAAAATGTATCCTCTTAGATTTTTGGTGTGTAGTATTGCCGAGTTGTAGTATTGCTGGTATGTAGTTTTGCCGTGTTGTGCCGTATTTTGACGAGCCCGTAAAAGTAAAGCGTCTGATAAGTTATTTTTTATCTACCTGTTTTTTGTTTGTTTGTTTTTTTCTTTGTTTTTTGGTTTTCGTATTTTCTGGGAAGTGTTTCTGCTCATTTCTCTCAGGACGTGAAAAGTAAAGCGTAGCGTACGCAGCCGACCGGTTAAATAGGTGTTTTGCACTACGAGAAAACCAACCCTACAAGATTTTTGTTCTCTTTTCGCGCGTTATTTGTGCTGTGCGTTGTGCAGTTGGGTATCTCTAGACTCTGTGATGTTTAGATTACGTTAAGGTTTTTGCAATTACATAATTATGTAATGAAAAAGATTAATCCCGTCTGCCGCTTTTTCATCTGACATTGCCTATGCTTTGCACAACCGAACACTGGAACATCATCGATGTCCTCTAGGATTGCATTTAACTCAGCTCATACTGACATCTTGCCCCACTGAGAACAAGACTTTAAATCAGCCGTTCAAGGGTGCCGTGGCATAATGAGGTTATCGAGGCTTCAGGTTAAGTAATGAATATGAAAGCGATTTTCGCAACGATGAACACTGCTTGAGGAGTAGTGAAAAAAAGGCCCAAAAAGATTTAGGCCTGCACGGGATTTGAACCCAAACTGGTGGCCGGGGCAATTATTCCAGTCGCTCGTTGGCTCAATTGGTAGAGCACTGCTGCAGTGGTATCGCAAAGGTCATCGTAATCTGTACTCTGCACTTCTTAAATCTGCACGTGTGACTTCCTACACAAACCTGGTTGATCGGTGTGCAGGTGACTCCCGAAAGCTATTCCATTCAGTTAGTTCTCTGTCCAAAGATTCACACACTTCTTCTTGCTGATCATGATGACCCTATAAACTGCTTGCAAGTGAATTTTGGTCTATTTTGAGAAAACAGAACTGATGTCAGCAATCACATTGCTGAACACCATCGACCTACCAACCACAACATTGACTGGGACCCTGCGCAATGCCTAACCTACAGCACTGACTATTTTCAACGACTGACTCTGGAGAGCTGGGTTACTAACTTAGAACAGACTCCCCTAAACAGATGTCAACAACCACTCGCTCCATACAAACGACTCATTCACGACATAAACATCACAAACGACCGAAAAAGAACGACCTAACTTTACCGACAGATCGAAACAGACCAATCACGACCGACTTACGTCACTTGAGTCTTACAGCCAATAACATCACGGCAAAACCAACCGATCATTCCACACGAATTGGACTAAGAACATTCTACTGACAACAATCATTCACTTGACTCTGATGATGACTTCCGCACAGGTTGTCGAAACGTCAGTCACTACCACCGACAACAGTCCTTCTCGGGACTACACTCACCCGGACGATCAGACTACATCTTCACATGTTACCCCCGGGTTCAAGCCATTTACTGCAGAACTCATTAAGGATATATTAACAAGTTTGAAGTTCCCGAACCTCGGCTTTTCACGGTTTATTTAAGAATAATCGCTTCGCCTTCTGCGTATAACTGTTAAATAATTCTCTCCATATGAATCCTTGAGATATTTGAAATGTACATATGTCTAAATCTAGGAGAGGCGGAAAAGGACGACCCTGAAGTTCTCTGCTGAATGGTGACAAAAGGCCCCCACTCAGCCCCCCCGCCCCCCACCCTAAGTTTTCAGCCCCCAGTTCCCCAACGTAAATTAATAAGAGTTTCTTCGCCCACTTTCCATTGCTTGCAAGTTTTCCCTCTGTCAGAACAGAAGAGGTTTTGCTCATTTTTTTGTTTGTTTTGCATCATCTTAATAAGTAGTTTCTTAGAAATCGACTTTGAAATAAAAGCTAGCGCTAAGAAGTAGCGACGTTTCGACCTCTCTGAGGTCATTTTCAAGTTAGTAAGTTTTCCAAATCAGCTTAAATATGTTGAAGCAGGTTGAAGACGATAAAATGTGGCGAACGCTAAAATATGTGAAAAAGTGTAAACAATATACAATGGAAGAGAATGAAAGAATAAAAGAATAAAATAATCGTAGCACGAATTGTTCTAAACAAATAGTTTGGCGCGAATTGAATCGCACTGTTTGTTCAGCGTTGGTTTCAGTTCTTTGATAAAAAAAAAACCTTTCAAAAACAAGGCAGTCAAATTTGTTCTGACACTTCCTTAAGATTTGAAAATTCTGTGTGATGTCTTTTGGCTCCAAGTCCTGCTGATCCCTGAGGTGGTGTCCGATTGCCGATCCTTTGTGTTCTTCAATTCGTTGGTGTAAGTGTCGGCACGTGTAGCCGACAGAGCCTGCACGTGTAGCCGACATAGCCTGCACGTGTAGCCGACATAGTCGGCACGTGTAGCCGACAGAGCCTGCATCACACAGGCCACACTGAAATGAATACACCACGCATTGTTGACTCACAGGAGGCGGTTTGTCTTCCCTGACCCTAATTTCATTCTTGATCTTTTTACTTGTATAAACTGGGCTAATATCTACGTTGATCTTCCGACTGAGGTCAGCCAACTGTTTTCGTACTACATTTGCAGATTTCTGGTCCTTGTAGGGCAACACGATTCTGACTGGGGCTTCTCTTTTATCAGTCAGTCGAGTGAATCCTCAGACACTTGATTCAACGAATCTGCGAATGGTTGACTGCAGAAGGTCGTCAGGATAGCGCAGTCGGGAGATCTCTTTAAAGCGTTCACATTCCTCATGAAAAAACTTCCACGTAGACGAGAGTTGGAACGCACTGTTTAGCATGGTGATCAGCATTAAAGCGATTTTAGCGGGGCAAAAGGGTGTGAAGATTATGAAAGTACATTCGCACTAACGGAGTCTGATTGCACGTTGAGATTTGGCTTTAAAGCTCTTATAAAAAGTATTTCGTAGACTAACCAGTCAGATTAACCAGTCAGATACAATACAGTAGCTGTTATTTTAACACGATAGTGATTAAAGCGTTGCCGCTTATGGGGTCTCGCATTAGAGCTAACTAACAACTTAAGAAATAAAAATATATCAAAATTATCTTAATAATATAGAAAATTAGTTATTATTGTGGGCATTGCTTGCGGAGATTCCGCCTGAAAGTCTAAATTACGTAATTTGTCAGATTTAGAGCCCGTTCTAGTGTCGTTCTTAACGTTGGATGTCTTTGCGAGATCTGGGGTCAGGAGATTCCACACAATAGATGCTCGTCCTTTCTCACGAATATGTAAATGTTCGCGTGTGTAACCTACATAACTACATAACCCGCATCGCACAGGTATTTAAAATCTTCGGTAAGTTGGCCAAAGGTGAAACGAAGAACGCATACCACGCTCTCATTGATTGGCACAGTGGTGATAACAGAAAGTACGATCCTTAGTCACCAGTGCCAAATTGCTAAGCGTGACCATTAGCCACGATTTAAAGTAGAACATGCACACTTCTGAACTAAGTAGAAAATGTTCCTCTCGTCTCTACTTTTTGAGACAACTCAAGAGATCCGGAGTTGCACCAAGCGAACTTGTGCAATTCTATGTGACATGTATTAGGCCCGTCTTGGAATACGCAAGTCCTGTATTCCACCGTTCTCTACCAAACTACATCAGCGAAGATTTGGAACGGATCCAAAGAAGGGCACTCAGAATCATCTATCCTGACCTGTCATATAGTGTAGCACTAGAAACAGCTGGCCTACCGAAACTTCACGAGAGGAGGGAAAAAATTTCAACCAATCTGTTTGACGAGATAGTCCGTAACCCCACCTATAGACTCCACAGCCTCCTCCCCCAAGGGAAGAGTTGTAGATACGCGCTAAGGCGCAAAAGTGATTTCACTCTTCCCATATGCAAAACCGAGCGCTTGCAGAACAGTTTTATTTTTAGCCATATTTATAAGATGCAGATAATTTTCCTTCTTTCTTAACTACGAAGTTGTAATATGTTATACGTCCTTTTTATCATCTGTATTTGTAAATATTCCGTAATTCTGCCTATGGCTGCAAGGTGTTTATAATAAAGTACCTATCTATCTATCTATCTATCCATTTGTAGGGTTCGTTTGCGAGGCACTAAAATTGCTTTTAATTAAGTGGGTTGCCTTTCGTTCGCACTCAGAGAAAATGGACACAATAGGGAGTTAGTAAGTTTTAAAAACATTTAAAACTAATAACGAAATTTAATTCATCCTAAAGTGCTTTTATTTAACAGTTTTCTCTGTTATATAAAGATTACATTAGTGCGTACTTTGTAAAGCTCATGCACCAACTAACTTTTTTCATCTTTTTTTTTTAAAGATTTTTCAACCTACAAACTATCCAGAAATACAATTTGCTGGTTCCCTGGATTGTATAAGACTAAATTGTCAAAACAACTTTCGTTAGCACAGTAAAAGCTCTTGATGACAACAACCAGTCAAAGCGATCAAAGAAAATATCTGTATGATAAGAATCAACGACAATGGTGTGTGAATGCAGCGGTTGCTTAGTCTTTCCATGGCAGTGGTTAGCTTAAGCAGCCTTAAGACGCTCTTCCAGTGCATTCAGCTCATCAAGTACCGCTTGAGGCAGATCAGTTCCCAACTGTTCCTCGTAGTACTTGCGTAGATACTGACATTCCTCCAGCCAATAGTCTTTGGGGATGTCAAACAGCTTTTCCATGTCTGGCTTTTCTGCAAGGCCGTCAACGTTAATGGAGTCCAGTTTAGGGATGTACCCAACTGGAGTCACATCTGCCACATCTTCATTATCACAGCGTCTCAGTACCCATTCCAGAACACGGCAGTTCTCTCCGAACCCTAAAACACCAGGCACCGTTTGTTAACTACACTTCACATAGATGATAAAAAGTCAAGTTTGAATTTTGATATATCGAAAAAGGCCTACTTACTGTGAAAACGCTAATTGGTCGAACTCCGAAAGAAGTGTTTTCTTTTGCACATTGTTTAAAAAATGAATAATATAATATCTGCATTAATAATTCATAATATCATTCTCAACCTCATCCAATAATTGCTTAACAGCTGCCAATGCCTAGTTTCCTTAATTGCACCATCTGAGAAGCCTCTTAGGGAGACTCTACAAGTTTTTATAGGGGCTGGTTTACCCTTCTATTCTCACAATTCGAAGAATTTTTAAGAATGAGATACTACTCCATGGACAAACCTACAATTAAGACACTGTATTCTTTCTTAAAAATGTTGTAATGAAAAAGAAAAACAGCATTTTTGCCAATAATTGAGCCATATTAAGACAAGTTTTTCCCATAAGTAACTTCCAGAAACCATCTCTGATCCAAAACATTTCAGTCCCCTAGTTTTCCTTACAATTTCTGTACCATCCTCTGGTGATCACTTTTGAATATAGACACTCTTAGTTCAGTAAGATCTGATTCCCTTTTTACAATGACTGAAATATTTTCCAAGGTATTCCAATCATCAATTGTATCTGAAAACATCACTGTATCAGCATCTTTCCAGCTTTTCAATAACAGATGTATCTTCCAATGGCAGGGCTCAACACTAACTTTTCAACTTACTAGCCAAGTGGCTAGTGATGTTTTTAGATGTTACAACAATTTCAGTCTGTTTACTAGCCAAACTGGCTGGTGGAAACTGAAAACCACTAGCCAAAACTGAATTTCTACCAGTCTGTGGCTAGTGGGCTACTGTGAGTGTCGAGCCCTGAATGGCATGAATTTAATAAAATCAAGACAAGCTCACCTGGCCACAAGCAATGACCATTTTCATCCACACGGAACCAGTTGACATGAAAAATCTTTGGCATTTTGCGGTTTGGCTTCTCCATCCCCAACCAGTGCTCCATGTATTTGCCAAAATTGTATCCAAAGAAGGGCCTCATGGCAAAAGGGTCTCTCATGACAGTTTTACCCTTGTGCTCTGCTGCAGCAGTAGCCTCAGATGACATGGATGAGGCAACAAAGACCCCATGCTGCCAATTAAATGTCTGGTAGACCAAGGGAACTCCCTGGGGGCGTCGACCACCAAATAGTATGGCACTTATGGGAACACCCTTGGGGTTCTCCCAGTCTTTGTCCATGATCGGACAATGATCACTTGGTGCACAGAATCTGGAGTTGGGATGCGCTGCCTTACTATTACCAGGCTTCCACTTTTTCTCTCCAAGCCAGGAAGTTATTTCTACACGATCTGGCAGGGGCAAACCTTCAAATAAATAAAAAACAATAGGCTGAGAATGGAACCATTCAGATTAAATTACCCAACCTAAAGTAAAGATTGGAGGCAAGTCATACTTTGTGACAAATCTTATCATGTCACTTTGCCATGTCTAATTATCCTCTTTGGCACTCAGTTTACTCTTGAATTTTTTACAAAAATGAAATAATAAAATTTTGACAAATGGATGAAACCAGCTACAATGAAATATATGAAGTTCATATATTTTGAACTGCGGTATTAGATACATATGATGCACAATCCTTGCAGTAGATAGCGATATTTAAGCAATAGCGAAAATCACACCTGAAAAAAATCAGGCCTGTACAGGATTCGAACCACTGGCTTGTTTGCTCAATTGGTAGAGCGCTGCACTAGTATTGCAGAGGTCAGTGGTTCGAGTCCCGTACAGGCCTGATTTTTTTCAGGTCTGATTTTTGCTATTGCTTAAATAGTGCTATTTACTGCAAGGATCATGCATCATACGTATCTAATACCGCAGTTCAAAATATATGAACTTCATATATTTCATTGTATCTGATTTATCACTTTCACAGGTTTATTACCAATCAACTTAACGGCCTGCTCCCAGTTGGCTTGTTAGCTCAATTGGTAGAGCGCTGCATTAGTATCGCAGAGGTCAGTGGTTCGAATCCCGTACAGGCCTGATTTTTTTCAGGTCTGATTTTCGCTATTGCTTAAATAGCGCTATCTACTGCGAGGATCATGCATCATACGTAATGGATGAAAATCAATAATGAGATGATCCTCCAGGCAGGTGAACTGCTATTGAGGAAATTGCAGAAATGGAAGCCTGGAAAAATGAAGGCTCTATTTGGTTTCCAGCCTGAACAAGTCATGCTTTATTTGATTTATTTGTGATCAAATTTTGTAATGAAAAGAAACCCACTAAATTTTGGATGTGGATCAGGAGTATCCCCCCACCACCCACTAAGTAATTATGGAGGGAAAGTCCTTTACTTTCCATGGTGCAGATAGGCTACTGAGTTTTGTGGTAACCAGGGTACACAGGCTATTACTTAAGTATCTTTAACACTGAATGTTTGTCTTAAGTCTTACACAGTTGCCCTCAAAAATGGTAATGGTAGGCTGTCTTCGCTTAGATGGGAAAGGAAAATAAAATGGCATTGATCTAGTATTAACCTTCCACATTTGGTTTCCAAAGACATTTCTCTTCCTAATTCCTTGACTGTCCTCAGACTTATTCTGTTACCTTCATTCAATTTAAACATAATGTACATAACACTTTAATTAGTACCTTCCCAAAAAAAGTCACCATCACTAGTTTCTGCCACATTGGTGAAAATCGTGTCCTTTTGAAAAGTCTTCATTGCAATTGGATTTGTCAGATATGATGATCCTGGTGCAACTCCAAAAAAGCCACTTTCTGGATTAATGGCTCTCAGTTGTCCTTCTTCATCAAACCACATCCAAGCAATGTCATCACCAACACATTCAACCTTCCATCCTGGAATTGTTGGTGTTATCATGGCTAGGTTAGTTTTACCACAGGCACTTGGGAAGGCTGCAGTGATGTACTTCTTCTCTCCCTTGGGATTGGTAAGGCCCATGATCTTAAGATGAAAGGAAAACACATTAATTGTATAATTTATCACAATTAACAAATGAAGGGTTATTAAAGCAAATTTTGATTTTGCCATCTTTCCATGTTGTTATTGCATGTATTGCTCGTATTCATGTCAGACGGAGTTCTGAACAGAGGAATAGTCATCTACAATGTATGTTTAAAAAGTACATTTATGTCCAAGAGAAAACCTTCCTATTATAATTAGAATCCACGATTAGATAAAATTATTTCTCAAAGCTTCTTAATCTCGAGTGAAATACTATGTGCTCTTCATGCACTTCTGACTTCTATCATTTACAAATTCACAACACATACCAGCATGTGCTCTGCAAACCACCCTTCATCACGACCAATTGTGCTGGCAATCCGTAGAGCAAAACACTTCTTTCCCAAGAGAGAATTTCCTCCATAACCACTTCCAAATGATTTGATTTCACGATCATGAGGAAAATGTGCAATGACAGTCCTGTCTGGGTCACATGGCCACTTGCAGCCAGGAGCTTGTTCAGCTTTAGGCACACCAACTGAGTGAAGACACTTTACAAAATTATGGTCTCCAAGAACTTTGAACACATGACTCCCCATTCTGGTCATGATGCGCATGCAGCAGACAACGTAAGCTGAGTCTGTGACTTGGATGCCAATCTTTGACACAGGAGATCCAACTGGACCCATACTGAATGCCATAACATACATGGTGCGGCCTGAAATTTCAAGGAACATAGAATGAGAAACAAAAGAAAACTTTCTTTAAGTCAAATAATCAATCCAAACAATGTTACATAACATGATACAACAACTTCTATGTAGCTCAATATGGAATTGACCTGCAAAGATGCAAGAACTCTGTTAAAAAACAGACAGACATTTAGAGTAACTGCTCCTACAGCATTCTACATCCTTGCTGAGCATCATTATCAGGCATGGGGAGTGCTTGTGCATTGATATTTTTTTTTGATGCAACTAGCTAGGTAGTGTGCTAATAAAAAATTTGCACCTGTCTCTTATGTCTTTAATAACCGGTGTTGTCTGCATGGCTATTAACACTCTACCAAGTCTGAAAAAATTTGGATGGCAAATTGATACGAAGGAAATCACTTCAAGACTGTTGTGTTTTTATCACCTTGTGGATTAGTTCCTTAGAACAGACAAGAAAGTAAAGTGTGAAATCAGTCCATACATACTGGGTGAGTTACTAGTTACCTCTCATGCAGCCTGGAAATCTTTCTCCAAGTATTTGATTCATGTCCTTGACACTCATCCATTTACCCAGCCGGCCTTCAACTCCATCCTTTGCTGCTGGGATGGATTCTCCCTTGCTCTCCGTACAAATGTACGTTTTAGATTCCACACGTGCCACGTCACGTGGATCAGTGCGGGCAACATAACTTAAAATGAAAGTTTCATATGCTACATAAAGCATAAATCTGCATGTACATAGTATTTGCCTTCTAAAACAAGTAAAACATTGTTCACCATTACTGAGCTATCAATTAAGCAATAAACCACACTTTCTATAAGCTTACGACTCATTATACAGTAGTAAAACCAAAATGGAGGAACCAGTAAGGCTTAGAGCCCCCACCCCCCAAATAACTGGACTGTATTGAACTGTGACAATCTGAGAGCTGGCGAGCTCAAAATAAAAATGATATGTACATCTAAACAATTTACCATGTTTATAAAGTATTTTGTTTGATTTTCAGGGGTACTCCATTTAGGTACTCCATTTAGGTACTCCATTTAGGTACTCCATTTAGGTACTCCATTTAGGTACATCCTGTCATCTCTCCCTGGGAGCAACCATTTAATTAAACTGCATTTCAAATAATGTGCATTCAAAGAGTCCTCTTAATTTACTCCAAATTAATAATCCAAATTAATAAATTAATAATCCCACGTGGTGCCATTTGATGGATGGGAAAATGTTCCAGTTTCCAAAGGATATACAGGCAAATATGCAACAGATCTTTGACCAAATCAGAGTGCAGAGTGTGTCTAAGTTACATCATGAAAGTTGTTAACTTAAAATATAGTAGTGAGAGAAAAGTATTACAAGTTAAACTTGTTTCATCACAAGTTTATAAATAATAACAATAATAATAAAGGTCGTAGAAATATACAACTTTTTTTTAGAGACATCTTTCAGCATGCTTATGCCATCTTCAATCAATGAGTAACTGAACACGAGTAATTATATGACAGACAAGTAGAAGAATAAAATATTTACAGTACGATGTAATACAAAAGCGGGTACTAATTGCAGCGTGACAACAACCATGAAATTAAAGGTGTGAACTAAAATGCTAGAAAAGTATTATAATGCTGTAATTGTTTGTTAAGTTCAGGTTTGATCTTATTTATATAAAAAGCTTCTTTGAGTTTTAAATCAATTGAGTTGTTGGCAGAATCCAGAATACTATAGCAAGAAAGGGAGTATTTGTTCTTACAAGAAGGAGATGTGTTAAAATGCTTAAAAATATGTGAGTTTTTATCGCTTTCTGTGTGCTTCTTTATCCTAGTAGAGAAGTGGTGACCAGTTTCGCCAATATAATGGAAATTACATCCCACACAAGAAAATTGAGAAACTAGCATGGATTTTAGAGCATCAGGAGCACGATCTTTAACACTGAACATGTTTTTAATTTTGAAAGAAGTGAAAACTAGTTTGATATTTAGGTCCGATTCACAAAAGTGCTTAGTGAGTTGTAAGAGTTTAGGGTTCGCTATTTTAGAATAATAGCTGACAAAAGGGAGTTTAAAGTAACGTGTATTATTGTCATCAATGTTCCGGCTATTTTGAGAGGAGGACCCGTCAAGATACTGCTTGAAAGTTCTTTCAATAACATGTGAAGGAAAAGAATTAAGTTTTAAAGTGTTGGAGAGTTTCTTAAGATCGTTTTGAAGACCGGAAGAGGTGTTGTTGATTTTGTAGATACAGTCAGTAAGAGTTTGGATAAGGCCAATTTTGTAGCATGATGGAATAAAACTGAAGAAATTTGTTAGGAGACCAGTGTAGGTTTTTTTATGAAAAACTGAAAAAACACAATCATTTGAAGAGTTGTCGATAAATATATCAAGAAAGGAGAGTTTACCATCATGCTCTTTTTTGAAAGTGAATTTTATGTTGGGGTGCCGTGAATTAATGTAATCAAAAAATGACATCGCATCCTGTTCACTGTGGAAGACACAAAAGGTGTCGTCAACATAACGCCTATAAAGAAGAAGGTGAGTCGAATGGTTAAAATTATTTAGCCATGTTTCCTCGTGGAAACCAAGAAAAAGATTATTAAATAAGATCAAACCTGAACTTAACAAACAATTACAGCATTATAACACTTTTCTAGCATTTTAGTTCACACCTTTAATTTCATGTTTGTTGTCACGCTGTAATTAGTACCCGCTTTTGTATTACATCATACTGTAAATATTTTATTCATCTACTTGTCTGTTATATAATTACTCAAGTTCAGTTACTCATTGATTGAAGATGGCATAAGCATGCCGAAACATGTCTCTAAAAAATGTTGTATATTTCTTACAATAATAATAAACTTTATTAATGAGTCAGGGGTATTTAGCATGAAGCTAATTGGGGACACAACTTGGAGTGTTGGTTTTTGCGGAGGGAGGAAAACCAGAGGACCTGGAGAAGAACCCTCGGAGCAAGGATGAGAATCAACAAACTCAACCCATGTGACGCTAGGTCCAGGAATTGAACCCGGGCCACAGTGGTGGGAGGCGAGTGGTCTCACCACTACACCATCCCTGCCCCCCAACAGAAAATATATCTGAGGCCTGCAGTGAGGGTCCCCTATACTTTTTAGGTGAAACGTGATTGGGCAATTTTTTTTTCTTGTGAATCATGGTTTAAATATTTTTATAATTTGTGGACAAATTTTTAAATTCAAACGTGACCGGTGAATGAAGAGCAAAATCAAACGTTATTCGTGAGCTATTTTGTTTTGCGTGATGAATATCCGGCTATTTTATTGTTTTGAAAATGTACATATTGTTCTCGAACAGCTAACGTTAAGTTTTGACAGGACATCATATGGATCGATAGAAGTCACAAAACAGACCACGAATATGGGTCTTGAAGAAATGAAATAAACATCGCGTCGCGTAAAACTGGTCAATTTCTTTTAACAACCAGTTACGACCTCAGTGACACCACGTGCTCTGACATTCAAGTTGCAATAAGCCTATAGCTATTGTAAATAACAGATTAGAGGGCGAGCACTTTCAAAATTTTTTGACGACATAATTCCGGGTGCAATTTGGTGTCATAAGCCGTTGTAAATTGTTCAAAGGCTACAAACTGCACTCGCCCGTGTCGTCTTTTACTCGTGCTTATGAACACCAAATTGCACTTGAAATCTGTTATTACCACTAGTACTAAACCACTAGTACTAATTTGCTTGGCATCCACTTCCGTTAAAAAAATAACAATGATAAAAAAAAGGCTGGGGCAGTTGAACAACGACCCAAAATAAGGTGAGCCCCTAAACAATAATGAACATACCAGTTGTCGTGCATTGAAAGGGGAGTTAGAATTCCATCCTCCATAAGTAACTTGACGAGTGCTTCGTTCTCTTCCTTGGATCCATCACATATGTACAGATCGTCTGGGTTGCACAGTTTGACTTTATCGGCAACGAAGTCTTGCACCTTAACGGGCAGCTCTTCAAACTTTCCTTTGATCACTGGGAAGTTTGGTGGGAGTTTTGAAGCCATCACGTAGCGGAAAACCCTTCTTTATATCTGGTCTCTCCAGAGATTTATAGATAAACTGAAATGCACGATGACAAAAGAACAGAAAACATCAAATTTGATATGAAACAAAAAAGCATAAGCTTTTGAGTAAAGAAGGAAAGACCTTGATGCAAGTTTTGAATCAAATTCACGCTGTTATTCTCACCTCAAAGGACTTGCAGAATATGCACAAAAACCTAAATCCAATGTGTGAAAAACTTCGGAAGAGTGTGTCTAATTTGATTTGATTGGTCAATTGCAAGCACGTGAACGTGCGTTTTCCAACGTTTTCCTTGAATTCGTGCAGAGTTGCACGCAATCGATCATGCACGTAATCGACACTGGAAACTTTTGCTTTTGCTCTATTCTTTCACGATCCAATTCATCATTTAAAAAGAAATAAGATCTTCCTCGATTGGTGTGTTTTCTGAACTGCTCACGCAAAAGTTAGATCAGCGTGTGCGATGACACGAAGCACACCAGATGCGTTATCCCAGGCACGTTTTCAACCAAATTTATAGGTCCGCTTAGCGGCCAGAATGTTGACTTGTCACCAAGAACTTCTGATATTCAATAAGCTCATGTGCATGCCAGATCTCCTCTGAATTGACATTAAACAGCTAACTATAATAGAAAGTTGTCTTTTCACCAGTAAAGAAAGCCAACGGCAAGTAAAAAATAACAATTATACGGTATAATTGTATATTTTTCTTGCATCATCTTGAATAACACTTCTAATTCGTTTATGTTTTTTTTTTTTTTTTCTTTTTCTTTTTCTTAGCTTATTTCTTATTTCCCATTTATTTTATTTTGATTTCTTTATTTTTTGGATTTGCGCGTTCGACTCATTTCGACCCAGGAAGGTACCCCGGGTAAGAGAATATTTGTAAAAATCCATTGAAAACAGTGAAGATGTACGGTATCGACGATCTAGTCAAGTCGATGAGTTTACCCGGGGTACCTTAGTATGTGTGAAGACTTGGTGTTAGATGACTATGGGGAGGACCCGTTGAGAGAGATTTGACTAGGTTTCAGGTTGACCGCGCATTAACGGTCTCTCAGCTGCACAAGAAGTTCCTTCCACGCATTAGAAGAATTCCGAACGGCCGTTAATTTGAAATTCTCGCTGAATTGGTTGCTCGACAAACCGACTTTTGTGGGATTTTTTTCGGTGAACTTAAAGGGAAACTATTTGGCTTTCGTGCTACCGAGTTTTGATTCGAGGGAAAGTATTTAAGTGTTGTTTTCGAGCGATTTTGGCGAGCATGTGTCAACAGAAGTTTCCGACCTTTCCGTATTTTATGCAGGGTAATTTGGGGCGTCAAGCTAAAACACATCAAAACGGCCTCAAATCGCGAGGAGAACAACACAGACTACTCTCTACGAAGGTAAGACTTTTTCTTTGATTATTTCACACAATTTTACATTTATGGAGCTCAAAAGCAAGTCCAACTAAACCACTGTACAAACTCTTTAATTATTCACTGTGAAAGAGCCTGTGACAGAGCTTGGGCTACCTGTGGTTTCTGTAATTACTTTTTGGCACTTTTCGGCGTCAAAATTGCATAGTTTGGGTAACCCAAAACTACGGTGGCCCATAGGGGACATGACACATTTTTTTATCGCGCGATAAATGGTAGATTATCGCGCGATAAATGGAAATTATCGCGCGATAAATGAAAAATTATCGCGCGATAAATGAAAAATTATCGCGCGATAAATGAAAAATTATCGCGCGATAAATAAGGATTATCGCGCGATGAATGGAAATTATCGCGCGATAAATGGAAATTATCGCTCGCGCGGTAATAAAATTATCGCGCATTGATAATAAAATTATCGCGCGATAATTTATCATTCATCGCGCGATAAATGGAAATTATCGCGCGATAATTTTTATTATCAATGCGCGATAATATGTAGGATAAATGTGCGAAATAGAGGATAGTTTAAAAGCCTATGAGCATTGTGTAACTACTCGTGTGCACGAAGTAATTTGACCTTATTCGGCCCAAGCTTTCTTTTAATCTTTTCAGACCGCGGAGTGAAGCGAATTCCGCCCCCTTCACCTCCGTAACTTCCAGAATATTTGAGCAATGACAATGAAATTTAGAGGGCATATAGTATAGACTGGAAGATGAGCAAACTGATGAAAGTTTATTTCAAGGTTTTAGTGTAACACAATCGTGACAGTGTAAGTCATGCAATCATCAAAAAGTTATCACAAAATATAAATAAATAATACAAAATTTCCACGGGCTCGGACTTCGCAAAATCAAGGTTTACTATACTGATTCAAAGAGCTATGTGTCCTAGTATTGCAACGTACTGCTAAATGATCTTTTTACATGAATAAAACGAACTATCGACCTCAAAACATAGCTCCTCAACTGTGGCAGTCATTGTCGTCCACGGAAACAACATGCATGACAGCCGATTACGTGACCTGACAAGTTTCCATTTATCACGTGATACATGATAAATTATCGCACGATAATAAATATTATCGCGCGATAATAAAATTATCGGGCGATAATAATAAAAATTATCGCGCGATAATTTCCATTTATCGCGCGATGATTTCCATTTATCGCGCGATAATTTCCATTTATCGCGCGATAAAAAAAAAATGTGTCATGTCCCCTATGGGCCACCGTACAAAACCCTTAAAGTGCCCCTGAGATCAAAGTTTTCGTACATCATTTTTTTCCATTTTCTTGTTCAGTGTGTCTCCTTCACCTTCTCTGCCAAATTTCAGTTTAGACCGAGCACCAGAAATATCTTTTTACGGGCCGTTAAATTCACGATTTCGCGTCCGCCATTATTTGATCATGTTCTGGAAGTTGATCGCAAGACTCAGAGGAAGTGACGTCAAAGGCTCAACGCGAAAATCTCACATGGCAAAATGTCAAGCAAACATGACAGAGTGCTTTACTCTATTCTTACAAAAACTAAACAAAAATGACCGGGCATCGATGCGTAATTCAAAGCTGAAGTAATCGTGCAGACCATGCTGCAGGTATTTCTCTCCATCGGAGCCTTGCAAATAGATCAGAGCGGGAAAAACGGATGCGATCTGTGCGACTTCGCCGAGTAAACTTCAATCCGACAGAAATATTTGTGATCTACTCCGAACACTTCTCGGAGGACTGTGTACTTTGAAGGATCTAGGCGAAGAATTCTGTCGGGTTCAGTGCTTACCGTTCAAGAAGAGAAGGGACAAGAAAAACCGTCCTCAATGCGATCTCGACGCCGGAAAGCGAAGTCTACGAACCTCCACGGATTTTGTCACCTTTACATATGAGCTGATCAATATCCACCTTTAACAACTCCCTGGCAGAATACCTTACACGAAGGAAAGTACTCGGTGAACATTGTAAATAAGAATGATAAAATAGCCGAATTGAGTATTGAGATTTCTGACCTCAAAGAGCTCACTTTTATACAAAAGAGATGAAAAATATAATTGTGTGCTCTGATTCTAAAAAAAGCTGGCTTTAATATCAGCGAAAGCAGAACAAACAGCTTAAGACACAGAGCGTAAAAACACTTTAAAATGTAGGCTTGCAGCCAAAAAACCGAGAAAATAAAAATTTCTTTAAAAACCTGTCAAACTTTCAACCATCTGACAGCGTCAGCGTGCTATCAAAGGGTCTCAAATTCATCCCAACGCCCGTGACAAACGATTTTAAAATCGGGCCAACTTTTGCGAGATTTATTCGCAAGACGAATGCGCCTCCGTCACACCTTTCACGGACAAAACAAGGAACCACTTCTGTTTCATATCGATCTAAATGCCACCGGCTCAGTCTTCTATTGCCCTTCAGAGCTACTTGGGAAATTGTCATAATGCTACTTGCAGACTGCACCTAAGCCAAAAAATACTTTGTAACGCAATGAGGTCACGGCTCTAAAAGAGTTAAACAAACTCTGCTTTAAACCTCACCGAAGCAACACAACAATAGTCATCATGAATAAGACAGAAAAAACAAGAGGCCAAAGTGCAACTCAACAACAGAGTTCACTTCAAACCTCTCAAAGCATCGATAGTAAAAAACACGTAGGAAAGGGTTAATGAGATCATTGACCAAACGCATCGGGGAAAACACATTGATGGCTTAGAAATGCCTTTCACAAACTCCCAATATCCGCCTTCGGATACACAATTAGCCATTGCCGAAAACTATTTTTACTAATCACCCGATCATTTCTTACAAAAAGGGAAAATCCCTTACGACAAGCAAAAATACAGTTCGAAGGCGATAAAGCGATACGACCACAAAAGCCACATGGAGAGTCCGTGCAGTTCTGTGTTTATCTTTTTTCGCATGACAAAAATTCATCGTTTGTCAGCGCAAAACTATCCACAGAAGCTTCAGATGATTCCTGGGACAATTCATCGTCTGAAAAAGTCGACATTTCCCGACTGACAACGAAACAGTTCTCAAAAGAGTAATATGTGTGATTCTCTGTGCAGCGAACAAAGAGAGGGCATATGATATTTCGAGGACTGGACTAGTAAAACGCGGACTAGTAAAGCGCGGACTAGTAAAACGCAGACTAGTAAAACGCGGACTAGTAAAACGAGGACTAGTAAAACGCGGACTAGTAAAACGCGGACTATTAAAACGCGGACTAGTAAAACGCGGACTAGTAAAACGCGGACTTAACAACAACAACAGCAAAAAGACAATTTCATACCAAGGCGATCACAAGACTTAATGGCGAGCCAATTTAGTGAGTGACAATCCCTGTTTGACCTTTAAGCTACACATGGGTTTGACATGCACCAGATACAAACGAAGTAATAAGTTTAAGCTAAGAAAGAATTTTATTCAGCACCAGTTCAAAATCCTAAAATACACTTTTGTCGTAAATTTCACGGCAGAAACGCATGAATTCGATGAATAAAAGTCGCATTAAATCTCCTTGTGTCTAGGTAGAAAGAGTCTCATTGACTTCAGCTTTTCGGTGGAAGAATAACCGATTTACACACGCCGTTACAGAAAACAAACAAGCAGACTGACGACTCCAAAACACATATTTGCATTCACTTACAATTTGACTTTCCGTGACATTTTAAAGCGGAACAGAGGTAAATCTTCCAAGATTAATCGTCGTTGGAAATAAAAAATACTTTTCGTAAGATCTCTGTTTTTCTCTTTACGAGAAAATCGTCGCATGATCAGTTAACTCGTGTGTGTTTGTCTCTTTAATTTGAATAACATTTGTTTTCTTTATAACTCACTCGCAATCAAATTGTTAAGTTCAAGGAGGATATTCCCATAATTAAACTCGTAATTTTAGCCCTAAATCATTCGGGTTATTCAAATTAAATTTGAATAACATTTGTTTTCTTTATAACTCACTCGCTATCAAATTGTTAAGTTCAAGGAGGATATTCCCGTAATTAAACTCGTAATTGTAGCCCTAAATCATTCGGGTTCTTCAAATTAAAGAAAAAACTTTCTACGAAATATTTTTATTTGTAAAGGTAGTTAAAAGGCTTCCGAACAGATTTTCAAACATTTTTTGGAAAAGTAACTGTCACGATTTGACACCTGTCAATTGAAGCATACCCTTTTGAAGAAACAGAAGTACTTGTGAGACAAACACACACGACGATGCGACGATTTTCTCGTAAAGAGAAAAACAGAGATCTTACGAAAAGTATTTTTTATTTCCAACGACGATTAATCTTGGAAGATTTATTTCTGTTCCGTTTTAAAATGTCACGGAAAGTCAAATTGTAAGTGAATGCAAATATGTGTTTTGGAGTCGTCAGTCTGCTTGTTTGTTTTCTGTAACGGCGTGTGTAAATCGGTTATTCTTCCACCGAAAAGCTGAAGTCAGTGAGACTCTTTCTACCTAGACACAAGGAGATTTAATGCGACTTTTATTCATCGAATTCATGCGTTTCTGCCGTGAAATTTACGACGAAAGTGTATTTTAGGATTTTGAACTGGTGCTGAATAAAATTCTTTCTTAGCTTAAACTTATTACTTCGTTTGTATCTGGTGCATGTCAAACCCATGTGTAGCTTAAAGGTCAAACAGGGATTGTCACTCACTAAATTGGCTCGCCATTAAGTCTTGTGATCGCCTTCGTATGAAATTGTTTTTTTGTTGTTGTTGTTATTAAGTCCGCGTTTTACTAGTCCTCGTTTTACTAGTCCTCGTTTCACTAGTCCTCGTTTTACTAGTCCGCGTTTTACTAGTCCAGTCCAGTCCAGTCCAGTCCAGTCTTCGAAATACCATATGCCAAAACCCTCGCGTGGAATCAACTCATGTTTACTTTAACGCTCCTTTTATGCGCACAATGTAAGCCAAAGCAATTTTATAGTTAAACGTAAAGATCAGAATATTTTCTTCTAAGGATGATAAATGATCGACGCTGAACTAAATTATACGTTGAAGAAAATGCAAAACAGCATAACATGCAAAAGAGGAAATTTGGAAAAATACGAAGTTACGGAAACCATGCAAATCTTCGATTTTTAAGAAGGAAATTTTTATAAATTTTTATAATTCCAAGCCAAGTAAGCTTTTCCAGTGTTTCATTTTTTAAGGCCCTGTTTACAAGCAAGGAGGGTAACCCTTGTGCTAAGGTTACCCTAGCAGGCGGGTCAAAGATAGCTCGGGTTTACTAGCAAAATTTCACAGGTAGGGTTACCCTACCACCCGGGACAACTTATCTATGCTTGGTAACCGCACGCATTGTTATCAATGTTCAAAGGGTCTGGAAACAAGTAAAAAGTTGTCCGGGGTAGGCGAGTTATCCCCAGCAGAGCGTTTACAAGGCAGCTAGGGTTACCCTACCTGCTTGTAAACAGGGCCTAAGGCTTTGTGTAGAGCGGGGCCTTTGTTTTATAAACCGTAAAACTCAGTGACAAGTCGAAAGGGCTCGCTCTTGGTTATGATACCAAAGAGTAGAGGGACACCACAGTGATCTTCCAGGTGTTTGATCATCGTCGCCGCTCGTGGCGTACTTCGCTACTTAGGTGAGCGAGATCGACGTCCTTCCTCTCTTTAAATTCTGACAGCTGTCTGAAAGACCTCCTTAAAATTAAAAACGGTCCATTGTGCTTTTTCAGTGGCGGCTTTAACGCTCAGCGCTTATCCTAAAGATGGCATCTCTAGCTATCTACAAGACACGCTGCGATGTATTATTCGTCCATGTTCAACGCAACAACTGCGCTACTGAGATAGAGAATTTTGCTAAGTTTTACAATGGACAACAGATCGTACGGCCTCCCGCAAGAGTAAGGACAAGGTCTATCAGTTACAAGCAATGGATAAGTGGCATTGTAGAAAGTTTTAATTCGTCCCTGCAACCAAAGGCCGATGGTATGTCATTTTGCTCTTTTCCGTTCTTCACACACTCGAATAGCTGTTAAAATTAAATTTAATTGCGGGCTGTGCAGTCAAAATGCAACGTCGCCCAACATTGTTTTAGTTAAACCAGCGTCTTCTGAGGCGCTTGCACCAAAATAATTTAGAAGGGAACAACAGCGCTAACCGATTTAATATCTTCTCAAGAACATGTCAAAGTCTATTAAAACGCAGAAATTAAAAATAGTAAGAATTGGTGGTTCATGTTAAAAATCATTAAAGAACACTTCTCAGTTTGGCTCGATAGTGATGTCACTTTGCACTAGTTGTTCATAGTGACTTACTCATTACTTTCAGTATTTGTTCGAGCTTTTCTCCGACGAAATAGGGGACATACAAGAAATCGCAATTCACCTCTAAAACAAAAATAATAACAAGCTCTTCTCCCAATTGGACACCAGATATGACTGCGTAGTACGCGAAGTTGCAGTGCGAGAAAAATGAGTGAGGAAAATAATTCTAAGTGCTGTACAGCGCGATTTTTAACATAGATTACCTAGCTAAAAGAGCTGCTTGTCTTAGATATTTATGATAATATAGGAAGGTCTCCAAGGAATACTAATAACCCGGCGTGTAATTTTGTGATTGACAAAACCTGATAACTCAGGTTTATGTTTGAAAGGGAAAATCATTTAGTACATTTCACTCCATAAGTAAATAATCTCTTAACTTTCGTAATTATTATTTTGGTTTCAGGCAAATGGTGTCGAGTTGAAAGATACTAAGTTCCTGAAACATACATCCAAGCTTTGTTGGCAAGCATGCCGAATGCTTTTATAAGCGTGCGAGGGAAAAAATGCATTTGCGGTCCCCTGTATGGAGAGAAAAATCCAAAGTTTTTTATTACAGGGATGGTAGAGTGAATGATGTTATTTCTAGTCTGAGTCATCAAAGTTCTGTACCATTAGAGTTAAAGAAAAGCTATCGGGGGAATATGGAGGTTGCTGCAAGTAGTAGTTAAACTCTCAACAAGCTTTACAGACAGCCAAGGAAAGCTAGCATGGGGCAAGAAATCAAGCACGATTCTCACCCAGTAAACTAAAATGGTTGTTGGAAATTGAGAGGGGCGAGCAACCAGAGAATTTGAAGTAATCTGGTGACCCGATCTTTTCTTAGGCACTAGAAATGAGAAACTGACCTTGCGATTTGATGTTCCTAAAGGGATACTTTGATTTCAATGATGTGTAGTACACAGTCTAGTTGACTTGTTCGTCATGTTTCCATAAATTTAGTAGCTGTTTCTTGGCAGTTTTTGTAAGTTTGTTTTAAAAAACGATAAAATGTGTTTTGCATTTAGAGGAACAAACTTGTCTGTAGAGGCTAAGATTAAACCCTGAATACAGCAAAATGACCCTGTAATGTTAATGCAATTCATGTCTAGCTGGGCACACTATACTCTGATGCCCTTCATTCTGTTGTAACCAAATTCAGAGGAAAAAAATCACCTGGAGAAACTCTTAGAGGGATAATATCTATGGACTTTCACCATTTCTATGGTCATCAGGAATGACAGAATAAAGCAGTAACTGTTCACAAAAGTCTTAATTCACTTAACTGAAAGAATAATGAGTTGGAGGGAACTAGATCATTTTTTCCCAAGCATCTCTAATAATTCATGATGGAAATAATACTAACATTGATAACAATAATAATGATAATGATAATGATAATAATAATAATAATAATAATAATAATAATAACAATGATAAAAATATTTACAATAGTTATAAAAATAATGTTCATTATCCTGATGGTTATAATTCTTATGATTATTTCCATTAATCTAATCATTATTATTATCATTTATATTACTATTATGATTATTTCAATGTTTATATACGAACAAAATGGTGTTATTGTTAGTCTAGCGGAATGAGTATCCAAGTGATTGAAACTGGGGCAAAAAAAAAATTAAGAAAAGACAGAAAAACCCCAAAAACTGTTCAGGACTGCAATTCTTGAGTTGGCTCATTGTCAAAGGTTTTGGGACTTCACTAAGCTAGTGCTGTCTGTAGTGGGCCCTGTGTCAAAGAGAGAAGAGTAGCAGCTGAATACTAAGGACAATGATAGCACTGATTGACCAAAGTCACCCTATGACTAATAACAGATGATACGTGACAAACAGCATAAGCAACACACTTTTCAAAACAAAAAGAGCAAGCTAAAACTGCCATCAGATAAAAATAACTGTCCATAAAAGACTGACAGCATAGAGCTGAAAAAAATAGGGACTGGTTCTGCCATCAGATAACAACAGTCCATAGACTGACTACCCAAGAGAAACAGAACAGATTGGTGGTTCTACCATCAGATGACAACAGCCCATAATGGACTGACTACCCAAGAGAAACAGATCCACCTGTTAGTTCTGCCATCAGATAACAACAATCCATGGACTAACTACCCAAGAGAAACAGAACCAGGCAGGTGGTTTTGAATCAGAAAACAACTATTTAAGACATTAGCCCTCTGTACAATGTGTCTTAGAAAATCTTCTGCATTCTAACAATCTATTGAAGGGACAAACTATCAGAAACACTTGAATTTCTATTTGGGGGGAGGGGGGAGGAATTAAATGAAAATCTACTTGCCTCAGCATGCCATCCTCACTGAGCAGCCTATTTCAATTTGAAAATGATGATCACAATCATAAAGATAATGATAACAATAACAAATCATTATTATTATCAATTATATTACTATTATGATTATTTCAATGTTTATCTATGAACAAAATGGTGTTATTGTTAGTCTAGCTGAATGAGTATCCAAGTAATTGAAACTGAGGCAAAATAATCTCAAGAAAAGACAGGAAAACCCCAAAAACTGTTCAGGATTGCAATTCTTGAGTTGGCTCATTGTGAAAGGTTTTGGGACTTCATTAAGCTAGTGCTGTCTGTAGTGGGCCCTGTGTCAAAGAGAGAAGAGTAGCAGCTGAATTAACAATAATAATAATTAAGACAATGATAGCATTGATTGACCAAAGTGCCTATCACTACTAACAGATGATATGTGACAAAGAGCATAAGCAACTCATTTTTTAAAACAAAAAGAGCAAGCTAATACTGCCATCAGATAAAAATAACTGTCCATACAAGACTGACAGCATAGAGCTGAAAAAAATAGGGACTGGTTCTGCCATCAGATAACAACAGTTAACAGACTATCCAAGAGAAACAGAACAGATTGGTGGTTCTGCCATCAGATAACAACAGCCCATAATGGACTGACTACCCAAGAGAAACAGATCCACCAGTTAGTTCTGCCATCAGATAACAACAGTCCATGGACTAACTACCCCAAGAGAAACAGAACTAGGCAGGTGGTTTTGAATCAGAAAACAACTACTTGAGACAAGCCCTCTGTACAATGTGGCTTAGAAAATCTTCTGCATTCTAACAATCTATTGAAGAGAAAAACTATCAGAAACACTTGAATTTCTACTTGGGGGGAGGGGGGTAAATAAATGAAAATCTAATTGCCTCAGCATGCCATCCTCATTGAGCAGCCCATTTCATTTTGAAAATGATTCAATCACAATCATAAAGATAATGATAAAAATAACAACATCATTAATAATAATGATAATTATAATAATCATAAGAATAACTACGATGACAAAGTCCGTGTTAGTCTGGCCTCTACCTTGCAGAAAATACAGCCCACCAACTGAAGCTGAATTCTTTATAGGTCATTGAGGCACTCAAGCCACCTCACCACAAGGTACGAACATTGAGGTGGAAAAAAGGGGTCTGTAAAATTGACTCCATACTGATTCGGGATGATAAATCCGTGTTCGAAGCTTCTTCAGTTCCACACCAAGGGAATTTACTCTAGTTGATCTTTCGGTAAGTTAGGAAGCGAGCTCTTCGGAGTCGTGACTGAGTTTGGCGCCAAAAGATAAACTTTTCGCGCCTTTGGGCTCAAAGTCTAGTGTGGCGGAGTTCAGCAGATTTAATAAGTTCGTCGGGGATTGTTTTATTACGACGAAGATAGACCAGCTATTAGACCGAACGTGAACACAACGTGAACGAGGTCGGGAATCCTGGCTAACCCCACTACTCCGAACGATGATTTGGCCGGCTCAAGTTCCCGCGCCGCCACACTTTGGATTTCGTCGGGAAATATCTTAAATACATCGCGTATGAAATATTTACGCAAAGGAACGTCACATACCTCTTTCAAAAGTAGATACCAATGCTTGCAAGGGTCAAGTGTGGCACTTGTAATCCTGCAAAGACTCTGCGTGGTTAAAGTTAGTCGGTGGAAAGCCGCACGTCGAAAATCCGACTGCCTCTATGACTTCATTTCGAATGGTTTCGAAATCCAAAACATGATGCTTTTCGACATTTCGACATTAAAAATCTGGTCGAGGTTTAATATTATAATATTGGTAAGAATTTAACCAGGATACGAGGCCAAGTCGTGCGATCGCCACAGGTTTTGTACCAAAACAATAACATGGTGTACTACGATCGCAAAGCGCGAACACTGACCGATCCACCAAGTGACACAATCAGATACAATGAAATGTATGAAGTTCATATATTTTGAACTGCGGTATTAGATACGTATGATGCACGATCCTCGCAGTAGATAGCGCTATTTAAGCAATAGCGAAAATCAGACCTGAAAAAAATCTTTTTTTTTTTTTTCTTTTTTAGGTCTGATTTTCGCTATTGCTTAAATAGCGCTATCTACTGCGAGGATCGTGCATCATACGTATCTAATACCGCAGTTCAAAATATATGAACTTCATATATTTCATTGTATCTGATTTATCACTTTCACGGGTTTATTCCGAATCAACTTAACGGCCTGCTCCCAGTTGGCTTGTGAGCTCAATTGGTAGAGCGCTGCACTGGTATCGCAGAGGTCAGTGGTTTCGAATCCCGTACAGGCCTGATTTTTTTCAGGTCTGATTTTCGCTATTGCTTAAATAGCGCTATCTACTGCGAGGATCGTGCATCATACGTAAGTAACACAATACTGGAAATTCGATACGGTTGTTATTCAGGTCGTACGGCACATGAAAATTGCGATATCTTTTGTGACTGTTTTATGGCGAACCAAGCGAAAGAATCATACCTAAATAATCGAAAGAGAGGCTTTTTCGAATACGGCGCCTCGCAGGTATTGCCTCTTCAGTGAAAAGGAAGGATCTTTGAAAGACTACGTGATTAGAAATGTCGTTATAAGGAAACAGGCAGAAACAGAGAAAACGCAGTATTTTATGACCATTACGCGCACAGCAAACTTCATTTCATTTCATGATTTTGATTTTCATTGAACAGATGACCCCGCGTTAACTCGCACGCAATCGCGTATCTCTCGTGGATTCGTGGGCGCTAATCTGTGTAATTACATTGTGGTGTAAGTGTGATGACATCCACCCAACACCTTCTTCCCCAAACCTCGGCATCAGTTTACGATGCCTGCTGAGAAATTTCTTCTTGAGCAAAGCTCGACACACTGATTGAGAGCACGACGAGAATCCCATCCAAGCTTTCAAAAGAGTTTACTAGGTACTCAGATAATCAGCCGGCTGTTACCATCCAAGTCTTTAAAGGCGACTGTGCCCTGACCAAAGACAACAGTAAACTGGGACGATTTGAGCTGACCAGAATCCCGCCGGCGCCTTTATTATTATTATTATTATTATTATTATTATTATTATTATTATTATTATTATTATTATTATTATTATTATTATTAAATTTAAATTTATACCGCGCAGTTTCTATAAAAATATTCAACTGAGCCTTACAATAAATATTAAATAATAATAAATATTATTATTAGGTGTGCCCAAGATATCTGGATATTAATGCCAACGGGATCTTAGAAGCTTGAAGGTATCTGGCAAGGATCAAAGCACTGGTGAACCAACGACATCACTGTTAGCAATGACAAGAGGCGCAGCTGCTGGCCAAAGCTGAGATTGACCGGATGGTGGCTGAGGCCGAGAAGTAGTATTAGGAAGAAGACGGGAAACAGCGTCAGAATATTGCAGCAAGAAACAGCCTGGTAAACTATATATTCGTTTAACGTCACAAAAACGGCCAAATGTAGAGAACAAATTAAATTCTGTGGATCTGGAGACTGTGAAGAGCAAATTGTAGGACGGTGATCGCTTGGTTGGAAAGAAATTCACAGACAGACAACGAAGAGTATGAAGAAAAAGAGAAAAATCCACAACGAGTGCGTTCACCAATCATGTCCATGGACTGCAGCAGAGGACCAGCAGTTCTTGTAATGGACCCACTGTTAAAGAAGTTGATTAATTACAGACGTTGCTTTTCGCAGTCAAAACTGTTTTTCAATTACTTTAAAATAAGTATGAGCTTATAAGTCTTAGATCAGGAGTTTAGTTTTGTCAAATAGAGATTTAACAGCGTTCTTTTTTTTAATTTGTTTTTTTACTTTTCTGGTCATACCTGAATTTATCATACTGTGATAAATATTCCTATTTTTTTAAAGAAATATTTCTGTTTGCTAGAAAAAAAAAACAAAAAAAAGCAAAAGAACTCTTTTTTCAAATGCAGTTACTGAAACTGTTGATTCAGTATTTTCCATATAAAGCTGAGTTTTCTTGCCTTTTCCGGAGGTGTGCTTCAATTACTGTATTGTTTAACAGTTATAGTTCTTGGAATCATTGTCTGAAGAAGATCTGAGAAAAAAGAGTCATGTGATACTGATGTCTATTTCTTTGTTATCTTGTTCAAAAACTAACTGAAAAAAATTATCACACGGCTGTCAGAGCCAGCTCATTCTCGTATTTTTTACATCATTATGCCATTGGTTAAGTAATCAAACAACAAATATATATGAAATACATATATATGAACTGCGGTTATGAAACGTATATGTGCACCATCCTTCGCAGTAAAGCACTATTTAAGCAATAGTGAAAATCAGACCTGAAAAAAATTCAGGCCTGTACGGGATTCGAACCACTGACCTCTGCGATACTAGTGCAGCGCTCTACCAATTGAGCTAACAAGCCAAGTGGGAGCAGGCCATCAAATTAATTCGACATAAACCCGTAGATGATAAATCAAACAACAAATATATATGAAATACATATATATGAACTGCGGTTATGAAACGTATATGTGCATGCTCCTTCGCAGTAAAGCACTATTTAAGCAATAGTGAAAATCAGTAGTTCGAATCCCGTACAGGCCTTAATTTTTTCAGGTCTGATTTTCACTATTGCTTAAATAGTGCTTTACTGCGAAGGATCGTGCACATATATGGTTAAGTAATATTGGTCGAGGTGAACCCTACTGACTCAAACTCTAAACGGAAACGACAGTTTGTTTTAGCGTGGTCTAGGTTTAAATAGCCATTACTATTCTTGAACACTTGCAAGCTAAGAGATATTGCATATTATTAAAGACTGGATCATTGGATAATGCAATTCAAGAATTTTTATAGGCTTAGCGATTTTAGCCAAATCTAATATCTGTACATTGTAACATCCGGTTTCTTCTTACAAAACAAAGTCGAGAAGATTTGTCTAATATCTTGGGGATGTTTTTTTTTTTAATAAAACAATTATTCCACTCGTGCTTGTTGGATATGAGATTATTAAAGCCCACTCGGCGCTAGGCGCCTCTATCATCTCATATCCAACGCACGCTCGTGGAATAGTTGTTAAATATTCCTCATAGGGACTAAGGACTAGATGGTGAATACAGCAAGTAAGAAGGGTGGCTTAAGCAAGAAAGTACACTATGAAGGGGGAATGGGCATAAACTGAGATAACAGATTCTCATGTGAACAGTCATAAACACCTTACATATTTCAACGAGTTACCTTGACTGAAACTTCGGTAAACTGAGTAAAAGATCTTGTAACATGTAGCTAGGATTTCTAAGACGGTTTGGTTGACCAACGTGGACTATGGTGGGGGACTATGGTCGGTTAATTTTTTTTGTTTTGGACTGGTCAATTATCAATAAATGTGCATGCAATAAACTGAGTCATACGATCATTTCGATTGGTTCTTTACTTGTCTTGCCTTGGAGGACAGACGCATGTAGGACGTCGAAATCAACAAAATTCTGTTTCACATTTTGAAATATTTGTTTCACCTTTTAGGTAGAACAGAGTTAATAGTTGATAATAATTCCATGTTTCTATACGCTTGTTCAGAAATATAGCAGATAGATTACAGGCGGCCTTTATGACAAACTCAGCTATGCCTCGTACGCTAATTTTTATTTTTTCTAACTACATTTTGACATCACCTGTGATCTATTACTGAAAAGACGAACGGCAACCCGGAATCTAAATGTCCGACTGTGTGATAAATGTTTAGTGAGATTATTTTGGCCGCTGTGATTGAGGGTGGTATGTTGAAGAGCTTCAAAGGAAAATCCAAGTAATAGAAAAATGATTATCTATTATTGCGGAGACAAATATAATGTTCTCCTCTCCACTATGACCAATTGAAACGATGAAATAAAGCTGTCATGGGTCTCCGAAGTGCAAACGTTTTAGAAACTTCACAACCATACAGTAGAAACTTTAGTAGTTCAGCAATTTCTATTGATGTTAGTCGATATATCATGCTTAAAAAACAGTTTGAACATGATAATGTGTTTTATCGAAGATAATGTTTTGACTTTTACTGGATGGGAAGGGACGGGGGGAAGGTGGGTTTACATTTTCATATACCTTCCATAGTCTACTTCTTCTGTATAAAGTCTGAAGCTTCCCGGTTGACATTTGCTCCGTTACTAACAACGCATCCGCTGCACTTCGTACCTGAATGAGCTAATTAAAACGACGAACTGCTATGGTAAGCTATGGGGAAGAAGTAGAATTCTGAAACACATCAGTCGCCGTTTCTAAACACGCAAGTCTCATGAAAGTTTCCTATTCAACTTACACTCTTTTTTTACCAATTTTGGTGCTGAGGCTTAACGTTCTTTTATTTCCTTCGCGATTTAAGCCTGAAAACGTTCCCATTGTTAAAGTTGTATGGCAATTAATCAATTAGGACGTTATCAGACTAAGTTCTACTACAAACTAAGTTGGTCTTCAGCGCATCATGGAATAACTGAATGGTCAAGGTTAAAAAATTGTCCTAAGTATTTGAGTTAATTGTCCTATTAGACCACACTTATACATTTCCTTTTCCCTTATACTTCTCATATATTTATACTTCTCATCGAAAAAAAATGATCCGTTATTAACTGACTCTCAGTCTGAGTATATTCTAAGTATGATCATAAAATTTTGGTTAATCTCAGCCCAAAGGTTTTCATGAAAACGACCAAAATGGGAACCAAAAAGGTTCTTACAAAAAGAGGATATTCTCACGGTGTTGAGTTTCTATCTGTTTTGAAAATGGTGGTCGCGGAACCTACGGCGAGAGGATATTAAAAGCCTGATGGCTGGAAGCATTGTTGAATTCAATTTTGTTCCGTCGATTTGACCTTGTCTGGTCTGATCCAGTATCTACTGGCTTCATGTGATTATTGAATCGCTCTAGCTATTTCTATATACTGATGATAGTGGGAGCCAACGTGAAAGGAATACATAATTCCTTAGTACTGTTATATAAGTAATAGTCTGTTCAGTGAAAGATCATTCAGTAAACCTACGTCCCTAGTAATTTTATCGCGAATCTATTTAGTGTAAGAGAACATGAGCCCATTTTCTGTTTTTCAGTGTTTATTCAAAACAGGCGGGGGTATATGACATCGAATATACTGTATTTTTAAAGGCCACAGGAAAGGCTCAGCATTCGTCGCCTCCGTTGACTCGTCCACAAAATGTCAAAGTTATGAAGCTGTTTCCTTTAATTTTTTTCGGAACTAAGGGACAGGTTATGAGAATGTTCCTCGACTGGGTTATGGAGCTGTATCATTTGGCGAAATAATGGCGAAAGATGGTGCACGAATAGATCAAAGAATTATAAGTGGTCATTGACTTCAAGGAGAACCAGATGAAACTCGTCACCAGGCCTTCTCCTCTCAGGAGACTACCTCGGAGACGTTTGAAACAGTGCATGTATTAAGGTTTTTTAGCACCCCATAGAGCTTGGAATGTATGAATTTGTTTATTTATCAGTTTTTTTATCGCTTTCCAATTTTATTAGACTAAATAACCCGTGCTTGCATCCACAGTTGTCTTAAGTCTCTCTTAGGGCGTGATTTCCGAAGGTGGTCATCTTTTGGCAGTGTTTTACGTTTCATGTTGCTTCTCGACCGAGGATCTAGCCAATATATTAGACTACTACAAGTTCAAATGTGATCATTGTTCAAGAGCTATGCTTGGATCAAGTTATAGAAATGATATTGGTCCCCAACTCCAAATGAAAAAATTTAAAATAAATAGATTATCAACTGAAATATGTTTATCCTCTCCAAGGCGATTCCCAAAATGTTACCCGCTTCGAGGAGAAAAAAAAAAAAAAAATGATGACTTTAAGAATCATATAAAAATTAATCAACTTAACCGAGAGAGGAAAAAAGCAAACTATTCCGCGGAGTGCCTTGTAACATTGAATATATAATTGATGATCAACCCCCAAAAGGTGGTGTGAGTTATCAAGACCGTTCGATGAAAAGATTTAAGGAATGTGTATTATGGAAAGTGTTGCAACACCGTATACAACATGCAACATGCAATAAGTCGACGCACAAAGTTTACCCAAGAAACGAGATGAGGGATCTTTTTCCTTTTGTTGAAATGATTGTTGTGAGCAAAATATTCCGTGTTGACATGACGTGTTTCACAGCCCCGTGAGTTGTATGACATATGACGCCTGATGACGTTCAGGAAATGTGGGCGGGACAAGGGCGCAGGATTGAATAATGTCATTTTCAAAATTTGGATACAAAAGTAAATTTACTCTCGTTAGGAGCCTTTTTTCTCAAAATATAATCCACTGGGATTTTGTTGGTAGCGGCAAATGATTCTTAGCAGACTCATCGAACGTTTGAAATTTTCATTTGCTATCATATCTAGTGCAGAAGGTGAAGTATTCAAATATTTAATCATGTATTAATGCACTGCTCGATTTCTCCTGTCTTTAATCAGTGTGCGGCCGTGACGGGAAGACATTCAATTTACATGACCTTCCGATCAACTAGCGTGACGTACAAATACGTCTTACTCAATAGTGTATGCACAGATGTCAACCAATTAAAATGCTTGTTCTAATCGAGCCACCTCAAGTCTCCCAATGACCTTTGGACTAGTTTCTCCTGGAAGCTTTTCAGTGGGTAACCGTTCCCTTGGAAAATTACCGGCAACCACGTTAGAATAATCGTAGCGTAACCTGTATGTATTTATTTCTGATCAAAGTCGAAGATGTCATTTACATCAGTGATATCACGGTCGGTAACACCTCTCGTTCAACTCGTATTTTGAAAATATCTTGTTGAGTTTCAGTAGTTAGTGATGTCACTTCGTTCTTGCTGTTCATGAATTTGTATCTCTGAAACTGATTTTCGTCCCCATTCGGTTTTTTTTTTGACAGAATTTCTTCGATAGCTGTTTCGCCGTCACCTTGTTTTACTTTACGTTGTAGCATCGTCCTTCGAAGGATGGCCTCACAGCTTCCAGCCAGTTGTTCCGTGATTCGAGGTCAGTTTGATTCTCTACCCACTAAAGTACAAGAATATGTGGCCGACAAAGTCGAACTCTGCCAACCAGACAACGTTTACATTTGCGATGGATCCAAAGCAGAAAACGAATCATTAATCAACGAGTTGATCGAAAATGGTGTGCTGACTAAACTTCATAAATATGACAACTGGTATGTTCAAGTAGTTTAAGCCAGAATTGCTTATTTTGTCATTTGTTGATTTGACAATCGAATACACCTGAGACGTGGATTTTTCCAAGAAGTGAATCATACTTAGGGATCAAGGAGAGAGAACATAACAGTAAATTTCATTTTATACCCCACTGACACTAATGTTTCGTGTTTCACAGTTTCTTAGCCCGCACCGATCCACGCGATGTGGCACGAGTGGAATCTAAAACATACATCTGTACGGAGGAGAAAAGAGAATCCATCCCAACGGCGAAGGATGGAGTTGAAGGCCGGCTAGGTAAATGGATGAGCGTTAAGGATATGAACAAGGAGTTGAGTAAAAGATTTCCTGGTTGCATGAAAGGTAAGGACATGTCTTCAAGAAGAATTCAGCACGATTGCCATCCTCATGCAAAAACTAGGATTTATTTGAACCGAAGTTCGTCGACCAAAGAAAATCACTTTCTGCTTAAAACTTGTCATTTGGCATCAAGAGAGAGCTTTCCTACCCTTTTTCTGGAAGATTTCGTTAAAAATTGTCCTGTCATGCCGGGCTCTGACGATATTGTCAACCGTGCGTTGTGATTGGTTGTTGCAGGAGGTGTGTCAAGGGGTATGCCACGTAAATAGGATATTGTCCATTTCAAACTAAGTTTCAAAGGTCAACTTGGTCTTTTAGAATTTTAATAATAGGGTATTTGTTTTGTTTTAAAAACAAGTCTTGGTTGCTTTGGCTGATTGCTTTCTCACATTTTTTTTTCCCCATAGTGCATTTGTTAGTAAAAATCTCTGTTCTGAAAACTAATTTTTTTTGCAACAATAAAAATCAAAATACTAAATGCTTCAAAAACAACCCAAAGCAAAAAGGTTAAGCTAACAAGGGACTTTTCCTTTCCTTGGTGATTAAGGATTAGTCAGCTTTATTGAAGTCTGTTCAGGTTAAACAGATAAGCTGGACTGGGAAACTTTTATATCTCACAACTTCTCAGTCATCATAAAATGTGAATACTGGTGCTAAACAGGTCCTTATCACATCACTTATGCCATGTTAAAATTGAAGTGAAAATTGGAAACTTCATGCTTCACTAAAAAGGGAAATATTTTAAATATTCCATGTTGTTGTACCACTGTATCAAGGGTAGTTTTCTGGCTCTCTGTAACATGACATCAACTCAAATGCAGTTTTCAATAAGATTTTGTTAAGTCTGAATATGCATGATTATTTACCCCAAGGGAGTTGTTATCAGAGATTTTTATCACACTGGAAGAACTTTGAACCTGTTACATTCCAGTCTTGCATTTCATCTGTCATGGAAATCCTTTCTTTCTTAATTTCTTATTTGTTTAATTGTCTGTAGTTTTATTATGCACAGTTTGGGAAAAACTACTCAGGCCTGATAAATCTTGCTGTTTTAATGAAAAAAGAAAGCATTTTTTGGGTTTAGGGAGGGTTGAATGTGGTTGTGCAAATCCACTCATCCATGTCACATTTGGCCAATTTTGTTAATCCCAAATTATTTTCATTCTAATTGAGATCAGCCTTACTTTTTATTAGAGCATTATTTGGTGTGAAGTTATTCTGCTCGTGATGGTACAAATGTATATAATGCTTTTATTTCAAACTATCAAGATTTTACCAAATTACTAGTACATTTTTGAAAAAGTGAAACAAAAACAAAGCACCTCTACATAATAGTGCAGTAATCTATAATCCAGGCCAAACTCTTAAGCTGATTTGCAATCCATATTAGTTTTCAACTTCACAATTTGATGCAAAAATCTATGATCCCCCAATTTTTTAAAGCCCAAATATGTCAATCAGTTAACTTGTTTCCCATCTCCCAATCAGTCTTCTCTTAAAATATGTAAATGTGTGTTTTTATTAAAAGCCTGAGGGAAATTGTTTGTTATTTAATGATATCTTAACAAGGAAGAAACATCAAGCAATATCCTTTAACTATTGAACTTTGAATAAGATGATTGATGATTAATAATATCAGGCTTTTCAAGTCATGCACAGTTAAGTTTTAAGTGTGTGGATGACCTTTGAAATGCGATGATGAGAATAAAAAAATAGATTCCATGTTGAGGTGTGGCCATTCAGTAATAGATCACAGATTGGTCACAGATATTTTTTCCACATTTTGACCTGTGATCTATTATTGCACCAACTCACAGCACATGGAATCTATTTGTTAAACAGGATATGGCAAAAAATTCTTACTAGTGGATTTCAAAGGTCATTCACATTAAAAAAAAATGTTATTAATGCCTGTCTTGTAATAGATCATAGTAGGAACCAATCAAAATGTGTGAGCAGAATTCAGCTTCACATATATTTAAGTAAAATATTCAACAAGAAGGGATGGAGTCTAAGGTCTTCAAATATCTCAGTAAAAAATGCAAACAGTTTCTTGATGTTGGGATTGAAACTTAGCTATATTTTCCAGGGGTTAAATTGTCTTCCATAGGACTATAACTCACAGGTTTTACTTTTCGAAAATGAATGAACTGTATACAAGCTTATTTTCAGAGATAGACATATTGTTTTCCAGGTCGTACCATGTATGTCATGGCATTCAGTATGGGTCCAGTTGGGTCTCCTGTGTCTAAGATTGGTATCCAAGTCACAGACTCTCCTTATGTAGTCTGTTCCATGCGTGTCATGACTAGGATGGGTGCAGAGGTAATGAAAGTTTTGGGAGACAACAGCTTTGTGAAGTGTCTTCACTCAGTTGGCGTGCCTCAACCTGAACCACCATCTCAGTTCAAGTGGCCCTGTAATCCGGATAAGACCATAATCTCCCACTTTCCTCATGATCGTGAAATCAAATCATTTGGAAGTGGCTATGGAGGGAATTCTCTCTTGGGAAAGAAATGCTTTGCTTTGCGGATTGCTAGCACAATTGGTCGCGATGAAGGATGGTTGGCAGAGCACATGCTGGTATGATACACTACAACTAAGAAATAAAACACTTAACAATCTGAATACCTTCATCAAGTAAGGCATGTCAAGACCAAAAGTAAAATGGTGATTCCAATTTAGTGCTTGATATGCCATCAGATTTGTGAAAAAAACTGATATGTCTGAATGGTGAATTAAAGTGTACACCTATTAAACTTAATGCTTGGGACAGAAGAATCAGACCTAAACATTGAAAGCTTCTTCTATCTTGCAGCAGCTCACAGCAGCTTACCCTTTCTTCATTTCTTAGCAGAAATGATAGGGCCATGAAAGCCTTGACAGTCAGACACACTTTTCACAAAATTCTGACTCTTTTTCAGGATAAAAATCAAACAGTTTGGTTAGCATGTATAAAGTATTCATGAAAATGAAAAAAATTAAACTAAACTAAAGCTATTGTGCTGTTTCTCTATCCAGGTTGTTGGTCTCACAAACCCCCAGGGTGAAAAGAAATATATTGCTGCTGCCTTCCCAAGTGCCTGTGGAAAGACCAATTTAGCCATGATGACACCAACATTGCCAGGATGGAAGGTTGAATGTATTGGTGATGACATTGCTTGGATGTGGTTTGATGAAGAAGGTCAACTGAGAGCTATTAATCCAGAATTTGGCTTCTTTGGAGTTGCGCCAGGAACGTCAAACAAGACCAACCCAGTTGCTATGGATACATGCAAAAAGGGAACGTTGTTTACAAATGTTGCACAAACAAGTGATGGTGACTTTTATTGGGAAGGTAGATGCTGTAAAATGTGTTTGAAAATGAAAACATACAATTTGCAAGATCAAGGTTTAATACACAGAATCATCTCATTATTGTGTCAGGTATCTCATAGTGAATCAGATCTGATATAGGGCACTTACCATTTGGAGAGAATTTTAACGTGTATTTTCTTGCAAATAGTGAATAGCAAACTAAGTACAAAAGCTGTTCAGTGTGATATGTGTGTGCTGTTGAAACCTGGATGAGAAAAGCTCTTGCAGTCTGGAACCTTTTTCAGTTTTCAGTGGTTATGGTATCCCTATAGGCAATGTTATCAGCTGAAAATCAAGTTTATCTGAAAAATTTATATCCTAAAATGGCTGCATGAAAGGCTGCATTCACAATCTCATCTTTATTTTATAAGGTTTGCCGCTACCAGATGCAGAAGTAACTACTTGGCTTGGAGAGAAAAATTGGAGGCCTGGAAAAACTAAGGCAGCACATCCTAACTCCAGATTCTGTGCACCAATCAGTAATTGTCCAATCATGGACAAAGAGTGGGAGAATCCCAAGGGTGTTCCCATCAGTGCTATACTGTTTGGTGGCAGACGCCCACGGGGAGTTCCTCTAGTGTATGAAGCCTTTAACTGGCAGCATGGGGTTTTCATTGCTTCATCTATGTCTTCTGAAGCCACTGCTGCTGCTGAACATCAGGGGAAAAATGTCATGAGAGATCCTTTTGCCATGAGGCCTTTCTTTGGGTACAATTTTGGCAAATACATGGAACACTGGTTAAGTCTAGGAAACAAACCAAATCATAAGTTGCCGAGAATTTTCCATGTAAATTGGTTCCGTCTTGATGAAAATAACAAGTTCTTGTGGCCAGGTGAGACTTGAGAGAGTTACAGTAACAATATTTCAACACAAATTTTCTTCTTCAGAGGTGCACTGCACTGCTTTTTCACTCATTCAGATTACATTCATTTACTCACAAGCAGTACTTTTTGTTTTTATTGGTCAAAAAGTTAATCCTTTCATAGTTTGCAGGCACTTAGCATCCTTGCTTACAGTGTTCTCTTACAGTAGTTTTAAAATTATATATTTACTGCCTTAAAAATTTCTTAGAATTATTTCAAGCAGTTGTAAGTATATTTTTGGTGGTCTTCATTTCTTAGTTAAACAACTCTTTTTTAACTTTTTCCCAAGGATTTGGAGAGAACAGTCGTGTACTTGAGTGGGTGCTGCGACGTTGTGACGGAGAGGACATTGCAGAGCCCAGTCCAATTGGTTTTATACCCAAAAATGATTCTATTAATGCTGAAGGTCTTGGAGAACTGAACATGAAGGAGCTTTTCAGTATTCCCAAGGACTACTGGTTGGAAGAGTGCCGCTCCCTGCGACAATACTATGAAGAGCAGCTAGGGGACGACTTACCAAATGCTGTGAGAGATGAGCTGAATGCTCTTGAAGAAAGGCTCAAGCAATAATCACTAGTTACACTTAGTTATACACTGTTAGCTATTTTGTTTTATTTAAACCACACAAACAATGCAGTAAAGGACATTGATTTACTGAGCTACTAGCAATTAAACTATAAATACAAACTTATACAAGTACCAATTACTGCAAGTAATAAGTGGACCACTGGTGAGTTTTTCTTTGTTTTCTGAAGTTAGATTGATGGTCTTGTACAGAAAGATTATCTTCATTTTTAAACCCAGCCTCTTGAGACTAATGATCACCAGTATTTATTTATTAGTTGAACAAATTTGAAGACAAGATTTGAATGGCTAAATGCCAGTGTAAACATTCCCTATAGGTAGTTAGGCAAGTATAGCCAAAAATTGAAATTTTTAAATGATCAATCAAAAGATGATAACCCTCAGTAGAAAAATGTTGATGTGATATCAGTTTGTTTGAGGGGTTGGTTTGGACTGAAAAGCTTACTGAAGCTTCCACTGAATTAATGTTTTTTAGTTTTTCCTCTGAGTTTGTTGATCAGTAAACTGACAAATTTTGTTTTATCTCTACAATGAGCCCGAGTTTCCTCAAGTTTAGCAAAGAACTTAAGTGAGGTTCAATAAGTCACATCAACATTGATACTTCCTTAAAGGTAACATTTAAAGGTAATTTATCAAATAAATATATTGCTGACATTTTATTTGTAGGAAGGTGTTAAAATGTATCGTGGTATTACCACATATTAAAATTTTAATTTTTTGTATCAGTAATGGATGTAATTTAGTTTGGTATTAGTTTGTCCATTTTTTGTCAGAAGTTCATTGGCTAGTCGGTTATTTGAGGAATAATTGTTACAATTAAGGGCTGTAAATCTTGCAACCCTTGCTGGTTAAGGAATGTGGCATTGCAAGTGAGATTGCAAGACAACTGAACAGTATCCCAATTCTTTTTTTCTTTTGACAAGCAGAAAGCACCTATGTTGATGACATATTGTATCAATGTGCTCAGTCATAGTGTTAAAATGTAGGTTAAATTGGTGAAGCAAGTTTCATACACACACATTTTTATTTGTGGATCAAAGTTGTGACTGTATGTGGGCAGATGTAATTTACATCTGCCCACATTGAACAAGTGCTGGATGATGCTTTCTTGCCAGATGTCTGATTTTGCTCCATGCAGTGTAGTTTCGTTTTTGCTAGTACTCAATCAATAGATAGTCATTGTTTCCAATAGTGTTTTTATAACCAAGGCCTAATTAACTCAAATTAACATATTTCCCAAATTCCCCATTCTCACTGCTCTAGTGGAATGAAAGAGATAATTCAAAGAGTAAAGATGTTGTAGTTTAAAAGTAATGTTTGATTGGACTATGAAATGTGACAGTTGCAGCTAACCTTCTACTTGAATATCCCAATAGATAATCACAACTAGCTAGGCTATGGAAGTGTCATTTTTAACTTATTTAATAAACTACTTTTGGTTTATAATTAGAAGCTGGCTATGTATCTTGATATATTTTAACTGGCACTATTAAAGGAGAGGTGCGCTCCAGAAACTATCTAATCTTCACCCCTAGCCTGCCAGTAACCCTTTTACTCCCAAGAGTGACTAGCATCTAATTTCTCTTCACAAACTCACTTCTGAGTGTCCCTCTCACTCAAAACATTAAAGGGCTTGAGATACGGTGATCTGTTTGAAAATTTGGAAGTAACACAAAAAGGCATCTGTGTCTTGAATAATGATTGTTTCTTTGAACTAGAGCTACATCTGTTTTGACCTACTATTTGATGAGTTTGTGACCTAGTTGTAAAGTTTCATTCCACCTCCATAGCCACACATTTTTAGCACAATTAAAGACAATTTTGAATGGCTTGATGGGTAAATTCACTTCAGGTCAAGTTTGTAAACCAGAGCACTGTTTTCAATTTTTATGACTGAGCTACAAAACCATGAGTGCTTCCCTAAATTCTCACTACCTCTTGCAAGTGTAAAGAGCAAAGTGATTTATAGAAAAATGCCTTACAAAGAACCCTTTACTTTTGATTCCCGAATGATTCACAACCTCAGTCGTGTCCTGGCTTAAGAACCTTTGATTCAACCACCCTCGGGCTAGACAACAAAGTTCCCTCTACACCCTTTAAACAAATAGTACGCCTGCAGCCTTCACACTTTTTTCAGTCATTAAATTAGTACAAAGGTACTGTATGAGAGATACAGTTCTCAGAGATATTAGCATGGTTTTTTTGCTATTTTAAATTCGAGATGAAATAAAGGCTTGTTGTTATTGTTTGTTGTTGTATGAAGAGATAAACAAGGCTTTCACAATCATTTAATGCAAAATTCATGCAAAGTGAGTATAAAAAGAATCTACATCAACATCGTGATAAAATTAAGAATTGATTTTACACAAATTACTGTAAGTTATACTATTTATAACAATATTAACAAACAACAGTTTTCTTCTGGGAAATTAAGAATACTTTTTGTCAACTCTAACATATTACAGCTCATTAAAGTTAAAAAACAAAATGATGTCCTAGTCAGCAAAATAACCTTGATACCAACAATCACCAAAAGTTTTAATTTCTTTCCATCCTGCCTCCAAAACATGAAACATGCATCATGCCTCCAAAACATGAAACACAAAAATCAGGAGCACTTCACCAACAACAAACCAGATTAAGATCTTTTTTTTCTCAACCTTCCTTGAATATTACATTTTTCTGAGAAAAATTACCTTGGTACTTTACATTTATAAAGTAAGAGATTACACGTAAAATGCCATTATGTTTTTCCTCAACCAACAAAGACTTTTTACAATGATTTAAATATTCAATGTTAATGAAACAGAAGATTTGCACCTCTAAAATTGATCTTCCTTTTTAAAAAATAAACCATATAACTTTCAAAAAGAAAAAAATGATGAATTGAATAATTATTGGTGAAATACAGTATTAATAAAGTAAAGAAAATTCAACTCAGAGTATAGTAACTAGCTGAGAAGTCTACACATACAGTAAGTGTACTAAGGAAATTTTGGACCATTTTGGAAAGCACATACATTGTAATGTTTACTGACTCTTGTATAACAACTACAAATTACTGCTGTTAAAGGAAATTTAGAAGTCTTTTGGAAAATCTGACCTTTGGCATATGCATACCTGGTAGTTCATATTCATTCTTGCTTTAAATGTGACTTTTTTCTCTTATTATAATTTCAGTGTATTTCATTTTTAAAACAAAATACAAAAAATAAAATTGAACCACAACTCATACAAGTACAGATTACTTTGGGGTTCGAGATAAAACATGTTTTCCGCATTGTTGCTGCAACTTTCCGACAACATAAGAAATCAAAGCTCCACATGCAGTATCTTTCATAACACACTGTCATTGTTTGGCCCTGTCATATGGATATGATTTAAGGTATCTTAAAATGTGTAAAAAAAAGAAGTATTAAATGTTTACTAATAGGTTCAAAAAGGACAATATTCAAAATGATCACCCAATTGAAAAGAGAAACAACCCTTGAGAAGAACTAAAAGAAAAGTCACTTCAGTGTGATTCCATTGAAGAAAAAAAAAAGTTAGCCATTAGTGAAGTATCTGTAAGCCAAGTATGCTACTGTACATCCTAACAGGATCCCTCCTGATACCATCACTCTGAAGTTCCACACTTTTGTATCTTCACTTTGCTTGACATTCTTCTTTATTTTTTCAATCAAATCAGTCGTCTTTTTCCTACGTTCTTCCCTTCGCTTACGTACTTCCATTCCACTGTGAACAAAAAATGCAGCGTCCTGGTCATGAAGTTTAAATGAACTTATTTCGCACATCTTTGTTGGCTGTTTCCACAGGAGCTATATTATGATATGAGCATCTTAAATACAGAAGCCTAGATTTTTTTCAAGTGTTTCTTCCACCTTCCATGTTGACCTTCCCCATTCCTGGTGACTGGTATGTATTCTCATCTCTACTTAACCAGTACTTAATTTTTCACACTATATATATTATGATGAATTTGATGTGAAACATTTATGAAGTAACATTCTGGTTTTGAGACATTTTTGTAAGTCATGATGAGCACCAACTAACCGAGGGCTTTAACTGCCTGAAATAGAAAGCGTTGACCAGCCGACTTTCTTGGTTGGTTATGCCTTCTTCTTCCATGCCACTGAGAAAAAGTTTGTAATTCACATCTACATTTTTCCAAGTGAATGTACTCTTAACAATGATTCAGCCAGTATTCCCTAGTTGCATCATGGGAAAGTTTTATTCCTTTATTACATTGTTCAGGAGAATCGCTTTGGATTTCACCTCTATTCCCAGTTCTCTCTGCTACTACTGTATTATCATAGATACCTTGCATTCTCTTTTATTTGACCTTCACTTGTTGATGTCAACCCTTCATCGGAAGTTTTGAGACTTCCTGTTATATCTTTGCATCCTTGGTTTGAAGGTTTGCAGCCATTCCCTGTGTTTTTACAGTGTTCCTTGGCATTGCAACCTCCATCATCCAACAAGAGAAGAACCCCTTCACCTACTGGTTTGGGGTCCTCCTTGTCTTTTGTGTGGAGAGTACCTCCCTTGGTAAGCTGACTCTCTACAGCAGTTGATTGAGGCACATCTTTTGGTTTAGACCTCTCATCAGTTATCTGAAGACCCTTCTCTGTTTGCTGTAATTTATCATCTTTAAAAAGCAACTCAGCATGCACAGGGGATAGTTTGCTTCGTTCCTAAGAGAAGAAGAAAATAACAAAGACAACTTAAACTCAAGCCATTGTGCAGCAGGATCTTAAATTCAAGAAGCTACTGCATGCACAAAATCACAAGAAAACATAAAAAGGTCAGTTTTATTAGAAACCAATAACCTTTGAGTTGTCATCATCTCTTGAATCATCTAAGCTTTCCCTTCGTTGAATAATGTCAACATCAGGCTCTGATTCTGACAAAGAAGACAGGTTGATGATTTCATCTGACTCATCACTACCACTGTCTGAAAACACCTCTCCAACCTCTGCTTTTGACTCTGTAAAGCAGATAACTAAATTCAGATAAGGTTGCCAGCTACAATTAAAAATAGCTTCTCTCTAAAAATTGGATTAAAAAAACAACAACAACAACAACTAAAACTAGGTGATAAGTGTACAAAAATTAAACAAAGACCTGGTATTCTTCGATTTTATCCTTAAATCTAACTTCCACTTTGCTCTTCAAAGTCATTTTTCATTGCAGCACCTCTTTGGAGGTATAGTTGGAACCTCATTTATCCAGACCTTAATTATCCAAATTTCTTGACTATCCAGACCTGTTCTCGGGCCCAAATTTTGTCATCAATATTTACTAGTCCTGATAAAGATCTGTATCCATATTCTTTTTAAAAGTACAGCATTGAAAAGGGAAGTAAAGGCCAGTTTGTTTTGCTTTCAAAAAGCAAAAGCATGTGTGTATCGTGACTGATGAAGAAAATTCAAATAAGGCCTGATTGGCTTAGAGTAGCTTTGTTGATAAGTGAGATTTCACGAGCTAGGAGCTCATTTACTGTGGTATGCTTGGGGTTAGTAGAAGAAACTGTCAAGCCTTTTCTACAGAAGTTACATCAAGTGATGGAAGAAAAGGGTTTAACAATGGACAGCAAAGATGTAGACCATAATTTTAAAACAATTTGTAAAATTTTGTTTCAGGATTAAATGTCACTTTCTTAACTTAATCAGCTTTTGTCCCTCATTAACATTGATATTCTTGATTATTTGGATCCATAATCATCGGGACTATTTTGTCTAGTCCCAATAAGTTCAAATAATGAAGGTGTTTAACTGTACATGTAGTTTCCTCACAAATTAGAGGCACTAACCTTCTTTCAAATTTCTTTCTCTGATTTGTGCTCCTAATTCATGTTTCAGTGCATAAGCTTTTTTACCCATTAATTATACAATACAGTCCCTGTTGCCACCATAATTCTCAGTTTTTTAATCCATTTCTTAATATTTTTTCGTTAGGGCGTATATTAAGTGAAATACCAGGTTCACCTATACGACTCTTTTTATTCTCTGGTTCATGAGCAGTGTCAGCATGCCTTCTTCGTGGTGGTAATGGAGGTGGTGTCTCCTCTTCTTCCCCCTCCTGATGGCTTGCATCATCTCTTTTATTTGCTCTCACTTCACCATCCTGGTCTTCACCTTTTAGAGAAATCAGGAGATTGCTATGAAACATTTTGCAGAAAGATTGTTCAGATTTTAAATTTTGGTTCATTGGACCAATAGTCAAAAATTCAGGTAACATTTCATTGGTGGATGGGTAAATGATAAAACTTGATTGGGAACATCATCAAAAACTACTCCTTAATGGTACAAATAACATGATCGTCTCTCTCAAATAAAAGTCATCTCTCTCAAAAGGCTTAACTACTTGGCTCTGAGTCAGAATAGAAAATACTCTGTTAGTTTGAAAACTTAATATGTGAGCTAAATATTCTCAGAAACTCTTCAATTGTCAAACATATGCCTAAATTTCTTTGAATGGGCTCTGTAAAATTTTTGTATACTAAAATGCAGTATTTTAGACTTCTTAGCGGCATTGACTGGGTCTAAATAAAAGCAATATCAAGTTTGCAACTTCTTTGTCTTTTGTGGTCATTTGACCATGATTTAGAGCTAAAAACTGTCATAGCTCATTACTTATACAGTAAAGAATTTACATCATGGTTAGTTCCCTTGTGCGCTTTTTATTCAGTGAAACCTGTTGTGAAGAATTGTAAACTCACTTGGTTAAAGACTGGCTTGTTCATTGGCAATTCCTCACAACTCATAAATAAAAATTGTATACTTAAGGTACTGATAAGTACTCCTCAGGTTTAAGACCTCTAATCCTGCGGGGCATAAGCCTGAAATGTTTGTACACACTTTAACTATCGCAGTGTGTACTGTCAGACTGAGGTAACTCACCAGTATTTGGTTGTAAGTGATGGTTTGCAGCTCTCTGATATATCTCGGGCATTAGAACACGTACACCTTCTAAAATGGCAAGGTATGTAAAGCGCAGTTGATCTGGTGTTTGAATAAGACCAACTCTGTATTGCCGTATCTCTAGTAACATGGCTTGGATATCTATCTGATTCAAGTCTTCCTCATGCTCAATCTGATAAAAAAAGGGAAATCTTCCAGAACAAGAATACACTACTCAGATAGTAACGAAAAAAAACTTCAGTCTTGAACTTGAGTCTTGATATCAATAATTTGCACTACTGGATAAAGTTCTCAAGAAGTTTTAGAAACAATGAAGGAAAAATGCTTGTTGTGCTTAATTTATTTACTAAGTGACCTTGTGCAAGCCACAGTTGTCAAGAATTGAAAACTGATGAGAATTCCAGTCTGTGTTGCCTCATAAAGTGTCACCAACATTTAAGTGGTGCTTTACCTAGCATTTACTTTTTAGTCTTATTTCTTACTCTGATAACATCAGTGATGAAATCTTACAGTTGGTATAATTTAATCGCATACTACTCACTTCTGTCAGAACTGAATCCACCATGACAAATGTTCCAGATCTTCCTATACCAGCACTTCAAAAGTAAGGAAAACAAACCTCTAAAATATTTCAAACTTCGAATACATACAGTATTGCGCAAAAAGTCTTACAAACACCCGTTGATGAAATTCAATGTAATTCCTGGCTTTTCAATGTGTTCTTCACAAAAAAAAAATTTCCATGACATATTTCTCGATGGTATCAATTCGACTTGGAATTTTGAGCAAAAGTTGGTTTTTCACGGTAAATTTTCATAGTGCAAACTCATTGTCATTGTTTTGTCTTCTCAAAAAGATTACGGTTCACTTCTGGTTTGTTATGCAAGAGAAAAATCAGTTGAAATCAGTTTGATTGACTCGATCATCTTGCCCATGAATCATGCCTGCACATTTCTTGATGTTTGTGTCTGTCTCACTGAAAGTTAAATGCCCAGAAGCTTTTCAGTTTGGAAAGAAACTCGCTCTCCTGGTCTTCCTCTTGTAACTTACTTAAAATGATATACAAAATGTAAACTACTCCATGTTTAACTCTCATGAAATTTTGCCCCACAATTCCAGTCTCCCTGCAATCCATGTTGTTTGCAACCATGGCAACTCTCGGTATATTGATTCAGTCAATGCATTTGTGATGATTTCTGTACTCTACTTTTGGTGGTCATCACAGTAAAAATTTCAAATTATTTTGAGAGGAAAAAATTGAGCTCCTCCACAAGCAAGGCCTCCACCCAGTGTGGGGACTGAGATCAAATAAACAAGGAACGCATTTCGCAATTGCAAATATTTGACAACAATGCAAAACTATTCCAACAAATAATTATACTATCTGAGTGGAATTTCCAGACGCTTGGGGCAGTTAAACCCGATTTTCTTTCCTTGTCATAAACAGATCAAACTCTGAATTGGATGTGATGTTTTAGGCTTGTTTTGTCCTTTTTTCTTTTGTGTGTAAACATCAGACAACCAACAAGAGCAAAATATCTGGATATGTCTGGGAGATAACTTCGGCGAAATACAGGTATCTTAGTTGGAATTGTTTGGGGCAGTTTATCCTGATTTATTTGCATTGTCTAGAACAGATCAAGCCCTGAATGTCATGTTTCATGGTTGTTTTATCCTTTTGCCTCCTGTATTTGGTCTCAAATATGAAGTGTCTTTCTCATAGTTTGTCTTGGTAACTGATGAGGTTGGGAAATACCTTTGAATACCTTTACATAAACAAACTACATCACTCAGGGAAATCTACTAGGTGTCCAAAGCGAAATTTTGAATGCTATTGTTCAAAAAGATGCTTTCTGTACAAATTTACACACTGCAATGAAAGTTTGATTAAAAAGCGTCCCTTGTTCTAATGAAATGTTGCTTAAAAGTCCTTGATTCTTCAATCAAATTCTTGCTCAAACTTTCAATGAAAGATTGCTTAAACAAATAAAGAATTTCATTGTATTTCATTTGGAAGACTTTTGCACAATATTGTATAGATGAAATATTACTTTCTAAGGACTGACAGAGTCATCTCCTTGTATGGTGGTTTCGGTCACCTGTAGTTTCTTGAGAAAACTCATTCTTTGGCCTTCTTTGGGGTACATGCTACCACTAATCATTACATAAAAAAAGGGAAAGAAAATACCTGCAGTGAATTACACAGGGTCCCATATCATTAGACATCACTCCTGCCCTGCGCACTTCAAACAGGAAAGCAAGGAAAGTAGCAGGTGAGGTGGGCACTCCAAAGTCTGGCCATGTCAGATAGTGAAAATGCTGTATTGAACGTCTCTCTCTTGTCTAAAAAAAAATAATAATGATAACCTGTGTCAACTCATGCCTGTTTAGATCAGAAGCAATTACAAAAAAGGGAAACAACTGAGATTATTCCAAATACTGACCAAAGTATTTTCAAGTTCCAGTGATCTTATGGTGAAGTATTCATTGTGCAATTCCTGAAGGTAGTTGATTTTGAAGTTACCAAACTCAAGCTGATTAGAATGGCCATAAGCCTCTCCACATGGCCAGTACTCATAACACTTGATCTATAAAGTGACAAACATGTCTAAGGAACATTTTATTGCTCTTGAAGGAATACTGTTCTGGCTGTGACCTTTTTCCACTTAACCCTTGGGATTATTACTAAAATAATTAAATGATCTATTATAAATTGCATCAAACATAAAGCTTCATCAAGACCACTGTGTTTTACTTTGTTACAACTAATTCTATATTTTTCAGGGAGCAGGGATGGCACAGTGGTCAGAGCACTCGCCTCCCACCACTGTGGCCTGGGTTCATTTCCTGGACCTGGGGTCACATGTGGGTTGAGTTTGTTGTTGGTTCTCGTCATTGCTCTGTGGTTTTTTCTCTGGGTCCTCTGGTTTTTCTCCCTCCACAAAAAGCAACATTCCAAATTCCAATTTGATCTGGAAACAGTGGAAAAGAAGAGCCACCCAATGGAATGTCCATTGCTAGATTATTTATTTAATTATTTATTTATTTGTTTATTTATTTAAAAGCTCTTCATAATGAATTTGTACCCTCCAGTTTACATACTAAATTGTACACTATGGTTGAGTTCTGTTAACTCTTGAACGTTCAAAAGACCAGTTAGAATAGTATGAGGTTGCCAACATTCAAGTTACCCAGGCAGGGTTAAATTTAGCAGCGACATGTGAACATCAAGTCCACATCCACAGACACAGATTTTAATCTATATAATGAGAAGTTTGAGACACCTGAGGTTTAATATTAAAGTCCTATTATCAGATTTGTGCTTGCCTGATTTTTTTCCACTACTTTGTTAAGCATGATAATGGCTGCTGTGTTTTGCTCCCATATCATCTGCCAGAAGTGCTTTGCAGTATGAGGTAAGGGTCCCTAAAAATTAAAAATATCAATTTTAGCAAATGCCATGGGATCTTGCTCGAGCTTTCGGACCTTGCTTAAAATTCCTACACTTCAGTGACAACTGCACAGGAATTATTACCCAAATGGTACTTGAATGAAGCAAATGACAGTGCAAATAAAGGTGACAATTAAGTGAATGTTTAATCATGTTTGAGACATACTTATATAATCTGATGAATTATCAACCACTTTTAGAGATAGCATAATTGCATGACACTTGCTTTTCTTAGTCATATTCAATACAACAAACCTGGGTCAAAATATACTTTTTGTTCAATCTTGATATCTGTTAATAAAAATTGAATCACTCTTCATTAGTCTTGCATATTTCAATCTAGTGCACATTCCAAGTCCTTTAAACTTATAAAATGCTATTCCCAAATAATTAACCTGTAACTTAGTCTTCAGCATTTGAAATAACTCCAAACTAATAAAATTATAATTCTTAAGTAATAAACAAAAAGTTCTAAATAAAAATGTTTATGAAATATAAGTTGGTTAGGCTTGTGGTAAGTACCAGTAACCAAAACAAATTCAAATTTTCTCATTCTATTGGACACTGACAAATACCTCAACAAGGTTGGCATTGATATAGTCTGGGGATCCTTCCTTTAAAACAATGCGACTATGGTCATCTGAAAAGAAACCAGTGTATATACATATCTTATTTAATGTTTTGTTGTGTAGTATTGCCAAGTATTTTGTGCTGTATTTTGAAGAGCCCGTGGGGCAAGTCAAAATACAAACAAGTAAAAATACTCAGTGATACTACACAACAAAAAAACATTATTGTCAACAGATTTATCATCCAACATGCCTAGTTGTCATTTCAGTGTAGGCAAATTTCACAGAAATTTATCAACAGGGAGTGCGTGACACAAGTATGCAAAGCGGAACTGAAATAGCGGTCAGTTTTTGTCTTCTTTGTCATGCTGCTGTTTCTATTATCTTCAATAAATGTTGAAATTTCATTGACGTCTAACTGCTTTTCTTTATTTGATTTATCTAGTAAACTTGGATCAATATCTACATTCACCAGCCATTCCGATTCTACATCATCAGAAGGATAATTTAAATTCTCCGCCATTTTTTATTTGTACCTTCAATTCGTTGCTTGCAGGCTGCAAGAAAACCTAACTGGCTTTCTGGAGCGCAAATACCATGAGCTATTTGTACCCGTTTTGGGCATTAATGATTGTACTCTACAAAGCATAGTTGGATAAAAGGTTGCAGTTAATTTTTGCTTCCAGTGAATTGTATTATTTCACTAGTCAGTTCTTCCTAACCAGGTGATTTATTTTTTAATGTATTTTCTAACTGGATTTTTTTAAAATCAACTACCGGTAGTTGTTTCTTGTTTAAAACTAGTAATTTTTTGTTATTCAAGAGTTGGGTTTAGGGTTAGGGCTTGGGTTAAAGGGTTTGGGTTAGGGTGACTTTATAAGCCAAATACCTCATTTGCAATACATTGCTTCAGTGAAAAAAGTCCTTCATACATTAAATTGGAAATCTATTCATTAAAGATCAATATGATTGTTGTTGTGAGCCATTTGGCAGGCTTTTGTGAATGTTTTATCTTTTCTAGTGTCCAACTGCACATTAGGTTTGGAGCATTTTGCTAGTCTAGCTAGAGATACTAGAACCTTTACACATTTTTCTTTCAACTGAGATTGCTTTGCCAAACAGCACATGAGGATGCAATAGTGATGTTTTGTCAACTGGCTAGGATAGGATTTTTTATTGTTTTCTTTGTTTGATGTGTCCTGCTAGCTTTCTGCTTATTTAGGTCCCATACTCCTACAAACAGCTGTATAACATGCTACAGTATTTCAGCAGAAGGTTTTGTTAGGCAGTCTTCTGTATTATTTCTTCCTTGGTTAGCCATTTGAGAATGCACATCAGTTAAGATTTTGTGTAGGTCTTGCCTTGGATTTCTACTCTTCATATCTTTGGACAAAATATTGTTATTCTTTATTTCCCACTGCCTTCTTTTGATTGCTTAAACTTCCAGCTTTGATAAGCCACATTCTTCATGATATTTCTTTAAATCATGAAGCCATTTCTTGGCATTCTTATAATAAAAGCCCATCAATAAATACAATAAATTTACTGTACCCTGTTTTGATTGTTTAAGGTGTTCCATTTTTTTTTTTTTTTTTTTTTACCAAATTGTTTTTTATTTAAGCCATTTTGATGCCCAGTCCAATTTGGACACAACTGAGCATGCTCTAGTTTTGCATTGTTAAACATTTTGGCTAAGTTGGGCCTAGGGCCAAAAGTATATGATATTGGAAAATAAGATATGAAAATATGGTCAAGTGGATAAGAAGATGGACTACAAATCTGGAGGTTCGTGGTTCAATCCTGGGTAAGGACTTTTATTGATAAAAGAAGTGCGTAATGAATTACATGAAGGTGATGATAGGTGGCATGATAGGAGAGGGATGGAATAGGAAAGGTGGTCAGGGAGGTGAAAAAAAGAGAATAAAGGAGAGAGATGACAGAAAAACTGAAAAGGGTATTGCAAGTTTTTTAAAATTGTTTTTTGGTACTTTTTCAAGAACCCTCCCCACCCCCCAATTAAAAAAATGCCCTTATTTTTTAACCACACCCCATATAAAATTTAATTTTTTTTTAGACAGAGGACTGGAAAAATATAATCTACAAGTAGTTAAAAGAAAATTACCTGGTTGAGAAAAAAGACCAGAAAAAATTTTTTACTGGAACAAACATATCACTGTTGATAACTCTACTGTACATATCAAAGACTACCACAACAAGGCAAATGCTCATTGGCCAGTGAATACAGTACTCTTGATAACTTCACATATCAAAGGACTATCACAACACAAGGCAAATGCTCACTGGTCATTCCTCTCAAATTGAGTCATCAGCACAATTACAAGTGAAGGCTCATAGAACGATTTATGGCAAGAAGGAAAGAAAACACTTTAAGTTAATAATCTCGTCTGAAGTTCTTTGGTATGCTGAATCATTGTAGCTATTATTCCAAACTCAAAAATAATCTATCACAGCTCTGAAAATTATACTAATAACATCAAGTAACTTCTAAATAAGTTGTGCAGAGATGCCACTGGGTAAGGGTCCACTCACTTTGTTCCATGGTTAGGCAAAGATTGGTCCAAGTCAGCTTGGTCCAAGTCAGTTTGCTCCAACCAAAAGTTAGTTAGCTCCATATTAAAAGTTACTTTGCTCCACACAAAAGTGACTTCCCACCATACAAACGTGATTTTGCTCTACACTGAAGTGACCTCACCCCAGATATAATTTAGTGTTAAGAATATATATGCTCACTAGATTGAATTTAACTTACTTATCTATAACTGATGTTATAATCAATGGGTTTAAAAATGGCAACCCTACATTGGAATGAAAATCACGTGTGTTGTTTTGTGGTACAGGTAAAATGTGCAAGCTTAACCCTTCAGACTTCAGAATGCAACCCAAGCTATTTGTGTCATCTCAAAACGTTCTTCATCACTCTGACTTGCAGTGTTGAACTTACAATGCAATAACATGAACTGCTTTTAGTTTAGATGTTCAACCCATGTATAATGTGCGAACATAACAAAAAGGTCACACCAATATTTCAATAATTTTTTACATGAAGCAAACTCGCCTCTGTATGGAGCGAAGTACAATGTTAATTGTTTTGGAGGAGGGATCTACCTTTCAGTTGGAGTAGACTGACTTGGAGCAATCTAACCATGGAGCCAAGTGACACTTAAATGGCCAACAAATGTTAACCAATGTGGTCTTACAGTAACCAATTATTTACTCCAGCTTAGAAAATTATATTGTTACTGTATTTTTCAAATTTCACATGCAGCAATATCTTTTTTCCATTCCCTGTATAAGTTGGAAAAACTTTGCTAGAAGTTTTCAATGTTTAAAAAACTAAGACTCTACATGTATACAATCATATGCATTCTATGAAATATACAATGCAACCTGAAGTAACCACTAACTTAATAATAATAATAATGTTTAATACTTCTATAGTGCTTTTTACATGCACATATGATCAAAAGAGCTTTACAAAATACAAAATCACCTATAGTATAATAAATTGCATAATTAAATAAAAAAGTATCTAAACTAACTAAACTATTTACATTATAATTACATGAGACTAATTAGAGAAAAGTGAAATATGCTCTTCTGAATAAATGCATTTTTAACATTGTCTTGAACGTGGTTATATTAGTCTGGTCTCTTATCTCTCTTGGCAGTCCATTCCAAGTTCTTGGGGCAGATGCTTTGAATGATCGGTCCCCCAATGTAACTTTAAACCGACAACTAGGATCTTCAAGTATCAGACCATTAGACACTGACCGTAAAGAGTACCTGCTATTTTCCTTCAGTTGATAAACAACAAGTTACTCAAATACTGTGGCGTTTTCAAATGAATTGCCTTGAAAGTCAATAAACCTATTTTATACTGAATCCTATATTCAACAGGAAGCCAATGAAGCTTGAACAAAACCGGCAGTATGTGATTGAATTTAGGCGTGAAAGTAATTAAACACGCTGCTGTATTCTGAAGATTGTAGCTTAGACAGATGTACAGCGGGTATATTATATAATAGGCCATTGCAGTAGTCAATCTGTGTCATAATTACTGCTTGCACAAGAAGCTTGGTGCTATCCTGTGTAACATACTTTTGAATATGCCTGATATTGTGCAGATGGTAATATAGAGACTGACAGATCTTATTGATATGAGTTGACAATTTTAAGTTACAGTCAAACCAGGCTCCCAAGTTATGTACAGCAGTAGTCTGCACTGATACATCTACACGACCGACTTTGACACGATTAAACTTGATCTTTTTAAGCTGTGGCTTAATGCCAATAAGGATTATTTCTGTTTTATCTGTGTTCAACTTAAGCTTATCCAATTTCATCCAGTTTCTGATGCTTGCGATGCACCTCTCCATTGCATTGACTGCCTCCACTTGGTCTGCCTCCGAGTTTGGTTGAAATGATAAATATAACTGAGTATCGTCTGCATAAGCGTGTACTTCAGGTAGATAGAACTTGATGACTTCAAACAGTTTGCTTGGATACACAGTGAATAGGAGGGGCCCTAGGCATGAGCCCTGAGGCATGCCGTGGAGTAAGTGAAACGTCTTAGATGTACAGCCCTCATAGTAGATGCGTTGTGACCTTTGTGACAGGTACAATGAAAACCAACTTCCAGTTCCAGTTATTCCAAAGCTAGATTCCAGCCGTCTCATTAACACATGACGATCTACTGTATCAAAGGCGGCACTTAAATCAAGAAGTACTAGTAGCGTAACCCTCAATCGGTCCATGTTCAGTAGAACATCATTTTGTACTTTAAGTAGTGCATTTTCTGTGCTATGACCAACCCTATAAGCAGATTGTAGTAGGGGGTATCGCTCCTATTGCAACATGTCGTTGTGGGTCTGATTGTAAACAGCACACTCGGTTAGCTTTGAAATATACTGTAAGTTACTGACGGGGTGGAGGTTTAGGAATGATGTATCTTTCCCAGTCAAGATTTGAGTTGCAGACCTACAAGAGCATCCTTCCATTTTAATGGAAAATGACCCAATGCAAGAGAAGAATTAAAAATGCATGTTATTGTGGGTAAAAGTTTGTCCAAGCAGGTTACTACCATTGATGTCCGCATGGGATCAAGGCTACAAGTCTTTTTAGTAGTCTTTCATGCTAATGCACCAACCTCGTCGTACAAGAGTTGCCGGAAATTTGGAAATTTTTCCTCTTCCCCAACCACTGGGTCCTCGGGTACTGTAGCCTTCTCATCAAGAGTAATTTCAGAGGAGTACAATGCTAATCTGATGTTGTGAATTTTATGGCAGAAGAACTCTCCTATATCATTGATGAGAGATTGATGATTATCACAGTCAGAGAACAACAAATGCTGACTTGGGGTGAGGAGCTTTTTCATATTCCTAAACAGCTTTCCCTGATCTTCAGTATCGCTATCTATAAACTCCGAATAAAAAGCTTTCCAAGCTTTATCAATAATGTACATCACATGGTTCTTTTTCTTTTTAAAAATAGCAAACTAAGTCAGACTTGTGTGCCGATCTCTGCCATACCCTTTCTGCTTTGCGGCGTTCTCTTTTGGCCCTAGCAATCTTTTCGTTACACCAAGGAACTTGGGACCTTGATCTGATGACCTTTTCCTTTAGTGGTGCATGATGGTCAATCAGCCTTGACTGATAGACCATTGTTGCTTTTTTTGTTTTAAGATACGCTGTAAATCCTGTCACAAAGTAGTTTACTCCATAGTCTTGTGGACAGAGTCATATTTCACTCTCACTGGTACTCTTAATGCTGTTTTAAGGTGTTCAGTCACGATCATTACAGACATGCACTGTACATAGAATAAAGGAATACTTTGACATAAGGTACTGTTACAGTTCAAAGTAATATTGAATAGCAGAGTCCGATCTTACGGTTGTACAAAATTTTTTAGACCGATGTCATGAACGCGGTTTTATCTCATTTCCAGTTTTTATCAAGAACCTTTTAAACAAACAAGACCGAAACATTTTGAAGAAACTAAAATCAACGGATTGCCACCCCCTGAAAGACATCATTCCTGTCCAAAAGACATATATACACAATCTTAGGAAAAAAGGCTGCGCGCGCCCGAAAATTAATACACAATGCTTTATGAACACCTTTGTAAATAGGTTGATATTTAAGCTCCATTTATTGTAATGACATACTTTTTAATTCATAATACGTATGTAGATTTCTGTAGTTTTTCCAATTCATTGTAACATAAGATATGTAGTTTTATCTTATGATGGAATAAAGACTTTTATTATTATTATTATTATTAGACAACGTTTCATAGCCAAATCTATACCCAACTCATGCAAGTTTGTGCAAGGTATCTGGGGCGGATCCAGGGGTGGTTCGGTCGAACCCCCTAAATTTTCCCTCAGAACGCTGGAAATCATGTTTCCGAAGACCTAATTTTCAAAATCTTGGACCCCTCAGAACAGGAACAATTCTCCGAACCCCCCCCTTGACTAAATCTTGGATCTGCCTCAGGGTATACATGCAGGGTTCTCATTAAGTGCCAGCAGCCAGCTAAAAAACTGGCTACTTTAAATTGAGAGCCGCCTACTTTTTGGTGATAAGGTTGCCTCCTTATTTTGTATCTACACGTAGATTTCACAGTTAAAAATTGCATGAATTGAACAAGTAATACTTGAAAGCCGTTTTCAGCAGCAAAACATATTATGCAATGCCAATGCGTGTTAGAAGAAGGCATGAATTCTTAGTATGTAATTTATTATAGAGTACCCATGAGTAAAAGAAAACCCACTTCAAGCCAGCCTGGAATTGATCGATATTTCTGAAAATCACGAAGAACGGAAAGCCAGGTAGATGAAGGTGAGAAAACAGCCAGTGATAGCAATCGGCAAACACCAGCAATTCCCATGACGAGCAATTTAGCAGCACGTGTTGATGAAAATGGGAAAGCCGGTGATGTGGGCAATCGACAAACACCAGTGATTCCCACTATGAGTAATACAGCTGCAGCATGTGTTGATGAAGGAGGCAAAACAGCCAAAAGCACAAATATCCATCCTGTGTTGTCACAGGTACAGTGTGAAGTATTTCTGCACTCAAAGTGAAACAGTCGAGACAAGTTTTCTTTCTGCCCACAATGTGCTAAAAGAACATGATGCAGCTACTGCACAGGCAATCTATGACTTGCTCCAAGAGGAGCTTCTCTCATCACAGTTAGGCATAAAAAATTTGATGGGATGGCAACAGATGGTGCATCTGTCATGATAGGCACAAGAGAGGGTGTAGCTTCTAAACTAAAGTGAGATAATCCATGCATCATTGCTATACACTGTGTATGCCACAGGCTAGCTCTTGCATGTACTGATTCTAATGAAGACACCAATTATTTTGAGAACTCACCCAAGCGAATGGCATTATTGATGAAAGTACTAACAAATGTGAATGAAGTGAGAGTGAGCTCAACCAAAGGCAAGAAGGTGTTGGCCAAAAACTGAAAAAAGCTTGCAAAACCAGATGGCTAAGCTTTGACAAATCAGTGGAAGCTATGAAACAACAGTACTGTGGTGTAATACAAACACTGCAAGAGTTAGATAGCAGACACAATGATGCCACAGCAGCTGGCCTTTTAAAGAAGAGGAAGAATGCAAAGTCTATTGGAGCATTGTACATTTTAGCAGAGGTTCTTCTACTTCTTTCAAGTCTTTCCCACACATTTCAAAGAAGCAACATAGATAATTTTTCCCTTATTCAACCACATATCAAAGCAACCAAACAACATTTGAACAAAATCGTCGAGGATGACATCCCTGTGGACAAACTACAAGCAGATGTCAATAGCTTTACAAATCTTGGATGTGATATTATATTTCCCCCCACCTCATACCAACAAATGCACAGCCTTACACAAAAGTATGTAGCAGCTCTATCAAATAATTTGGATCAAAGATTTGTTTCAAGCTCTGATGTTATTAGTGCCCTCAGTATCTTTGATCCAGTAAATGTGCCAGCATATGAAGCTGATGGTTTTCAAGAGTGTGGACATTCCAGTGTCAACATTTTAGCCTAACACTTTTTCCAGATTGAGACAGAAGAAGTCCAAAAGCTAAAATCAGAGAAGCTTCTACAAGAGTGGTCGCGTATGAAATACCGCCGCCTGGTTAGCTCAACCGCCGCCTGGTTAGCTGAATTGGGAGAGCGCCGGACTGCTGTGTGGGAGGTCGAGAGTTCAATACTGGCCGGACCAACACTCAGGGTCTTAAAATTAATTGAGAAGAATATGCTTCCTTTCTTTAACATCAAGAAATGGTTAGATATTCTAGTCTTTTCGGATAGGGACGAATAAATAGAGGTCCCGTCTCCTGCAGGGTTGGGGTAGGAGACGTTAATTTCCCACGCACGAGATTACTGTGTGATGGATGTCCTCCCTGGGGTGGGTTGGGTGGGTAGGTGAAATCGCTACGGACTAAACACGGCTGCCAGAGGCGCCTGTCTGATTTCAACCTTAAAAAATTGTAACTAAACACGTATGTTGTTTGGAGAAATAGAGACCTTTACCTTTACCTTTACCATGTGAATGATAACATTAACCCATTGACGTCCAGTGCGCCCTTATGCGCCCGTGGGGACCCACACCCTTTCTATGCCCTGTGACGTCATCACTTTTAACCCTGGAGCACGAATTCGAGCACCTACTTGAACAGGTTGAAAATATCTTACAGACGATACCAGAATGAGCGCAATTGAGTGGAGGAGATTGGAGAAATAGCCAAAAAACCGTGTCACTTTGACCTGAAAATCTGCACGAAAATCGTGTTTCACTACCCACCTACCTTTCCGAGCATGTGCTTTGAAAATAATGAGTAGTTTCTGAAAAATCTCTACACCAAAATGAAGCCTCCTCAATTTCCAGCAAGTGAGGAGAAACTTCAGGCAAGGAGAGGGGAAAAAAAGGGCAGGAGAAAGAGAGAAAAGTAGAAGTCGTAAGTGGGGCATGACTATGTCGAAATTTTGCTCTCTGCGCATGCGCGAGATTTTCAGGCTGCCATTTTGCATTTGGATCGAAAGGCTGTCGAGTGCATGAGCTGTCAAGCGGTTTTTGGTAAGTTTGAGCTTTTAAAACCACAACAGTGACCCGAAATCTGCTCGACTAACTTCAAAACACAGTTTTCCACAAAAGCTGCGGCCATTAATGGGTTAAGAAGATGATTCCAATAGAAGTGAAGTCTGGTTCAAGTAGAACCACCACTACAGAATGGTTTCTTCTTCATCTCCTTAAGAATAAATCTTCCTTTGTTACATTCTTCCCCCTCCTTCTCTACATCACTGAAGTAGTTGTCAGTTTGCCAGTAAGCAATGCATGGCCAGAGAGGGGTGCCAGTGCAGTAAAGAACGTTAAGACTCGTCTAAGAAGCAGGCTCCAAAATGACATCTGCAAGCAATACTAGCTGTGGGAATAAATGGACCCGATGTCCAGAGCTGCTTGCCTGTTGTAAAGAAAGCTATAAGAGTCTGGCATAAGGCAAAGGAGAGTAGAAAACTTCCAAAGGTACCAAAGTCAGATAATCCTACTTCAGAACCGTCTGTGGTGATTGTCCAGTGTGAAACAAAGGAAATGGGAGTGCAATGTGAAAGGGAGGAGACAATTACTGTTCAGAGTGGTACAGCTGCAGAAGATAGAGAGCATGAGGAAAATGTAAATGAGGAAGACCTTGATGAAGTTCTAGAGGTCCTTAATCTGTAATCAAAAGGTTCAGAGAGTGACACTGACTCGGATTCCGCTTTTGGATCTGACACTGATGACTTGGCAGCTTAGTTCTTTCTAGCATGGCCAAATGCTGAGTCAAGCTAACTCTGGGTTAATAACTGTTTCAACCACTTTTTGATAGAATGAAACTAATTCAAATCGATACACACAAACAGTGACAAAAGGAGTTTCTATTTATATATTTTCTGCCTTGAATGGCCTTGACGTTCTATAAAACCTTTACTTTAATGGACTGCTGCCCTTTTTGGGGTGTAGTCTGGTTCCATTATTAGGATTCCAAGAAAAGAAAGATGTTCAGTAAAATTTATGGTTGTCTCTAATAAAAAATTATTTCTTAAAACCAAATTTGCTTGCCAAAAGGCTAACCTTCTATATTTTGAAGTTTTTCAGAGGGGGGGGGTGGGAGGGGGCATGCTGCCAAACCCCCTTGGAGGCTCATGGCTGTGATACTCGCTTCTTCTGCCGCCTATTTTTATATTTCAGCCGTCTACATCAAAACTTATTGAGAACCCTGTACATGGTTAAAATTTTTTCCTGAAATGAGGAATTTGCCAACTGTTCTCATCCAGACAACCTAAAAGCACAAACATGACTTCTCACTTTATTGTCATCAGTAATAAGTTTCATTTTTGGTTTAAAACACTGAGCTGAAAAGCAATCGAATTACATACCACATTTGATCAATATGTGAAAAGCATCTAAGACATGATTTGTGCACAGTCTAGTTACAGATGTATCAACTGAAAACTGTCCTAGAGGTGTTCAACTCATGCCTCAACTGATAACACACCAATATGAGCAACTTCTTTAGAGTTTTTTAATTCGCAATCTGGAGATAAGATAGCAACGAATTTATAGCATTACTTCATTTCCCATTAATAATCTATCTAAGCAATCACTTACATGGCAAAACATCCCTGTACCGATTAAGTTGTCTGTTTTCAGGTAGTCTTGCAATTGTTAGTGCTCCAGCTTTCTGGCTCGCTTCCCAATTGAGTTTCTATCGATACAGTATGAAATGACACGAGTTTTAAAACAAACCAGAGCATTGGCAAGTATTTTAAACAAAAACATTTCCCGACAGGCCATCTTCTAACTTAGTTGACTTCAGATGACTAAACTACCTTAAAGCTGAAAAAAAGAACATTAAGCTCAAAGTTATATTAGCTTGAGGTTACAACCATAACTAAACTTAACTTACCTGAAATAATCGTGGCCAGGCTCTAGACTTATCCAACTGTTCTAGTTCAGCCAACATATCGATGAAATTGTCAGAAAGTGGAGTTAAATCCTTCTGTCATGTCTAGTTCGTTTACAATTAAAGAGGCGCAGAGGACAAACACGACCCGGTCAATCTTTTAGAGACCTTTAGCAATATTCAGGAATTTTAGGCAGTCAGCGGTTATGCAGAGAAAATCATTTAGTCTGCGTATGAGTCAAACGAAGTGTGTCCACGTACTCAGAAGATCATGCGAAACAAACTTGACAAAAAAAAACAAAAAAAATCCCTTTTTGTGAGTTCAGGAAAAATCTCTTAGTATCGTTTCGAATTCTCAAACATACGAAATTATTGAAAATTATTGAAATCTTAGGTTTTTAGGGAGCCAAACGGTACAAATACTTGACAGTGCATCAGAGCGTGACTGTGCATCAGAGCGTCGCGTGGTATTATCAAGTTTCCAGATCACGTTTCGCGCGCTAACGCTAGACCAGGAGCCCATCACTTGATAGGCTCCTGGTTAGACCTAGAACAGTTAAATATGATAATGATGTTTCAGCAATGATCCATGATTACTTCAATTTACACAATTATTCATATTCCAAGCCTGGGGTCAATTCAATAAAACTTTTACATATATGTGCACGATCCTTCGCAGTAAAGCACTATTTGAGCAATAGTGAAAATCAGACCTGAAAAAAATTTCAGGCCTGTACGGGATTCGAACCACTGACCTCTGCGATACTAGTGCAGCGCTCTACCAATTGAGCTAACAAGCCAACTGGGATCAGGCCATCAAATTAATTCGACATAAACCCGTAGATGATAAATCAAACAACAACAGACATATGAAACATATGTATGAACTGCGGTTATGAAACGTATATGTGCACGATCCTTCGCAGTAAAGCACTATTTGAGCAATAGTGAAAATCAGACCTGAAAAAAATTTCAGGCCTGTACGGGATTCGAACCACTGACCTCTGCGATACTAGTGCAGCGCTCTACCAATTGAGCTAACAAGCCAACTGGGATCAGGCCATCAAATTAATTCGACATAAACCCGTAGATGATAAATCAAACAACAACAGACATATGAAACATATGTATGAACTGCGGTTATGAAACGTATATGTGCACGATCCTTCGCAGTAAAGCACTATTTGAGCAATAGTGAAAATCAGACCTGAATTGTTAGCTCAATTGGTAGAGCGCTGCACTAGTATCGCAGAGGTCAGTGGTTCGAATCCCGTACAGGCCTGAAATTTTTTTCAGGTCTGATTTTCACTATTGCTCAAATAGTGCTTTACTGCGAAGGATCGTGCACATATACGTTTCATAACCGCAGTTCATACATATGTTTCATATGTCTGTTGTTGTTTGATTTATCATCTACGGGTTTATGTCGAATTAATTTGATGGCTTGATCCCAGTTGGCTTGTTAGCTCAATTGGTAGAGCGCTGCACTAGTATCGCAGAGGTCAGTGGTTCGAATCCCGTACAGGCCTGAAATTTTTTTTTCAGGTCTGATTTTCACTATTGCTCAAATAGTGCTTTACTGCGAAGGATCGTGCACATATACGTTTCATAACCGCAGTTCATACATATGTTTCATATGTCTGTTGTTGTTTAAAACTTTTACACTTGTAACTTTTACAAGTGTAATTTAGACATGTAAAGTCCGACTTGAGAAAACATCAATTCAATAAAAGATGTTACTGGCACAGCTTGTGAGAGATATGAAATCTGTCCTGCTGCGACCGTTTTCTTCGACGGTAACCAAAAAGAAAAAGCAAGAGACGTAGGAGAGCATTCGTGTTCAAATGAATGGCGTGGGTGCGGGAATAGAGAGTGCTGTAGGTTTGCGAGATGTTCTGTGGGCAAACATTCAGCGGGCGACTATAGGGAAGGTCAGTCAGCTAAAGAAGACGGGAAGTGGAGGTAGTGGCCAGCTTGCTAAGTTGGGCGAAACTGGTCTGGACATAGTTGGGCATGAGAGTGCCAATTTAGAGCCTGCTCAGGCCCCAGACACAGACATCGTCATTGCAGAAATCGCACAAGAATGCCTCACATGCACTACAAATTACTGTCTAATGATTTTCTGGGCAGTGTCTGTTATAAATGCAGAAGGGCCAAGTACTAGTGGGGCCACTCCAACTGAAGAAATTCAAGGGATGCCGGAGTTGGATGAGACGATAGCAGTAATAACTGAGCCTAGTAAAGAGGACTTCACTAGGCTCCTCTTCAATGGGGCACAGCCTAGGCCATTTACGAATGTTTCCTCATCCCAAATTAAAAGTGAACAACAAGCATAGGAGGCTCAAAGGGGATAAGAGCTGCCTCGTGGGGAGAAGCGGCTGTAGAAGAGCTTATGCGATTGAAAAAAGGAAACTACGACCAGAGTGCACAAAACTAGGTCTGGAAATAGAAAAACTAAGGAAAGATTTACTTGCACGAGAAAACGATAAGGCAAAAGTTATCATATTGCAACTCATTAATGTGTTAACAAATACCCTGCAAGCGAATAATTGAACCGTTAAGGTGACCCAAATAAAATCGTGGATTTGTAATGTCAAACAGCCTGTCTTTCCTGAAAATTTCGAGGCTGACCAAAGATTTATTGTTGTTTAAGTTCTTCCAGTTCTTCATCGCTGCAAGAGAGCATCATTTTAGTCAATACTGATGATGATGATGAACTTTATTCATGTGCCAATTATAAAATAGCAGTAATAAAACCACTAAGTAAGGACACAACAAGATAATTTAAATAAAATAATAAATAACTAAGTATTAATATACGATTAAATATCAGAAAATATACGAATAAATAGCATAAAATTTGTGGTCAGCAGAATTAGGCTAGGGGACCTTAAGACGTGGGGGGGAGGGGGGAGAGGAACAGTCTGAGCCTAACTAAGATATAACTAAGAATCATGCACTGCAAACCAAGCAGCCCACACAGCCACCATCGTCCTTTAACATTTCCAAATCCATTCCTCTAACTTCCCTCTTAAAACCCGCTAGTGAATTCAACGTCCTAATACAGGAGGGTAGCTTAGCCCATAGCACAGGTCCTAAATACCTAAGGGAATGCCTGCCATAATTAATAGAGTTAAAACTTGGAATAGTAAATTCTTTAACTCTTAAGTTATACACTGTGTGATTTGCTGAAAATAAATCTTGTATATAGCTGGGTGCTAGCTTAAATTTTACTTTATACATGATGGTCGCTATATCTTGCAATCTACGGTTCACTAGGGTGGGCAATTTAGCCCATTTTAACAACTGCCTATAGTTAGGGTTCCAGTCACGGAAAACTGCCCTAAGACCCCTCTCCTGGAAATGCTCCACTTTTCTTGCATCACTCCCCCTACAAAAGTGCCATACAGTACTGCAGTAAGTCAAATAGGGCAAGACTGCAGCCTTATACAGCTGCAGCTTAGCAGTGGTTGGTATCAAGTTGCGCAACCTTGTCATTACTCCCACTCTCTGACTAGCTTTTTGCAAATCTCACTTATATGGACATTAAAAGTCAATTGAGAATCAATGCCTACACCTAATAATTTAATGTTCTGACAGTGGGAAACTCTATTACCGTCTATGTCAATATTGATATTGGCATCTTTTTGCTTGCTAATGAGCATGCTATCATGTTTAGTAAAGTTTCCCTGTAAACAGTTCTCTTTATACCAACTTGTTGCTGCAACTGCACTATCCTGTAATCTTGTTTGGATTAACTGGACATCTTTACTTGCTTCGAAAAACTGGTGATCATCCGCATACATGGAGACATTCGACTTCATTACATAAGTCAGATCATTCTGATAAAGATTCCACATCAAAGGCCCAAGAGAAGAGCCTTGAGGGCACCCTCTTACCACCTTCCTCCATCCTCTTGTTGTGTTCCTTAGCTTCACTCTTGCTTGGCGATTTTCAAAATATGATGCCACGAGTTTAAGGCTGACATCATCAAAACTGTATGCTCTTAGTTTAGCCAGCATGAGTGGTGGGAACAGACAATCAAACGCCTTACTCATATCTTTTGACAATACACCAACACACTCCCCATTGTCCAATGAGTGCCTCCAGCTCTCAGTCAGGTATAACAAGGCAGTCTCGCAACTGTTCCTCTTTCTATATGCAGTCAAATGGTCACACAGGCGATTATTATAGTTACCAGTGATTTGGGAGGAGAGGAGTTGCTCAAAGATTTTATTAATAACAATTTGCACAGTCACAGGACGATAGTTTTCTTTTACAGTTGATCATCTTTCTTGTGATACTGGACGATTTTCACCATTGT